>NW_017537002.1:10969-106575 GCF_001853355.1 Bactrocera latifrons
GCGTAGTTGTGGGCGGACTTGTTTCATTTTTAGAGAAATAATAATTTTTATTGATTCAAATCGGTTTGACAATTTTTAACAGTCTAGCTGTGATAACAGTGAAAATATTGCAACTCTTGTGATTATATTATATGGGAGATGGGCGTAATTGTGGGCGGATTTGCTTTATTTTTTCTGTATTACACTGTAGAAAAGCTGCTTACAGCTGGGCAGCGGCACCTTCCCAATTAAGGTACCGGACATTCCAGGTGCATTCCTTCAATTCGTAGTCCTTATTTCGTTTGCCATGGTCAAAAGGGGGGTCACTCATACGAGGCTTGTTGTTTCCTTTCACTGGGGGTGGTTTTTCTACTTGGTCCAAACCCACCCACTTGCGTGAACTTCTACACATGACTCTATCCTCCAACTTCTTTTCTACTATTCCAAATATTTAGCAATTGAATTATTTTTTAGGAAGAATCTGTTTTAAATTGTACGCATATATGAAAACGATTCCTACAAACATTTGAACAAATTCTTATGATTTGAAATATAAATTTTGTATCTATGAGTTGTATTAAATTTTAACATAAAGAAATAAAAGGTATCCTATGTACCATCCTTACCCTGGTTCTGAGCTACCTCTCCACCAATTTTCAGCCAAATCAGGTCAACCGTTCTTGAATTATAAATGGTGTAACTAACACACCTTTCTTTTATATATAGTATATAGATAATTTTTAATTCTCAYACATTAATTACTAGTCTCTAATCAATATACCCGAAATGAACATTTATTACACTGTTGATACAAATGCGTAATTGTACATATCTACGTTTGAGACTATATTCGTATGTGCTGGCGATAATGAACATAAATATTTTTAACATGATATCTGTTTCTATATAGATTTACAAAAATATCTTATTTACAATTACAGCCGTTAAGAACGGAAAAATATGAGGAAGCGTGAAGAACTTCAAGTTGATGCGGATTGTGGCTAGACGTTCTTCCACCGGGTGAATTCCACACCAAATTTGCGCTCTTTTATATGAGCACTGTAGTAAATGCCACAATTAACCAGCTAGGCAGCGACACCTTCCCAATTAAGGGACCGGACGTTTCAGGTGCATGCCCTTATGTCGTTAATTTAATTTTTTTGTTGTTTTGTTTCATAGTTGGCGTTTTTTGCGAGGCGGGTCAGAAACCCAGCGCAAAACCCTTGCCTTCAAACGGATGTTCTTTGGCTACGAAGAGGATACTTGGTCTAAGACCGGAAGCTGCTAAAGCCATATGCAAAATAATCGTTTCTGGCCACTTTCAAGTGAATAGCATACAGAAAACTTTCCTTACTTTAGTTACTCTAATGACTGATTAAGACGATTGTGTTGGTTCCTTCACAATAAACGCAGAAGTTCATATATCTACTATTGTTGTTAAGAAAAGCAAATGTATTAAGAGAGTGAAAATGTCGAACTGCAGTTGAATATTTCCACGCAACATTATCCTCTTGTAAAAAGAATTTATAAGCAAAATTTTTATTACATATTTACATTTACATTTGTGTGTAATGCATTTTCAAACTAACGGTAGATACGACATCAATGGCCGCCATTTCCTCTTTGACAGCTGGTAACGCGGGCCATTTGTGCTACTGATTTTCAGGTGGTACAGTGGATGCAGAAAGAGTGAAATACAAAAAGCAAAGTAAAATTGTATTGAGCAGCAGAGAAAATTGTTCAACCGACTTTTCACTTGCTTTTCCTGTGTTCGCAGCTCTCTAGAGACCAGCGGTGGCGAAACCAACCTGTCATTGCAGCTGACAGCGATCAGCACCCCAACATCAGCAAGAATAACAGAAATAACAACATGATTAACAACGCCAACAGTGGCACAACAACAACAAGAACTATGAGAATACAGCTTTTTCACATTTTCAATGACGTGAAATGAAATTATTTAATTGCTCAGGCTCAAGAATGACAGTTGCAGCGGGAGAAAGAGCTTCGACTATAAGAACAGCTGAGAACGTTGCTGTTTCAGCCATGCTACACAATGAGAGCGAAGAACAAATGCTGCCAAGAACAGAAATTTCAACTTGAACAAAGGGACATGCAGACTGGATGATTTCGTTACTAGTATTGCGGTTGTATTTTCCTCTCCCGGCAACGACCCGGTTTATAGGTTAATCTGTTGGTAGTGAATGCTTTAATTGAATATCGGAAATGAATTATTAACACTGTAAAACTTTGAAATCGTTACCAACGAAATATACTAAGAGGAAGGGAAACATTAAGTTCGGTTATAGTTTTGAGGCGTAAAACTTTGTCCTAATCATCCGTCTTTGATTTCAGTAAATATTATTTTGTTTTTTTGATTTCATTAAAAGTATATCGCAATCAAAAATACATCTCATTAATTTGAATAATAATCTCACATATCGATTGATATTTGGAATCAGCCAGTAGAATTTGTGATGATAGAATTTGAGTGATAGTAGAATAAGGAGTGGAAGCAAGTCCTTATTTGGTATATTATTCTGCATTTTAATTTTTGCATGAATTATAACTTGGTTTGTAGGCGTGACCATGGATTGATTGCATCCATATGCTACGTTAACCTCTTTGGCGTGTCAGCGAATCTCATTATTAAATACGTTCCAATAGTATAAAAATACAGAAGACGAGTATTTGAATAAGATTTACTTTTTCTTCATCATCGAAATTTTGATTGTACTAAGTAATTCAAAATAAAATAAATTAATCAACCAATGGCGAAAAACTTTGGTGTTATCTATTGAAATGATTAGCTCAAGCCTAGTTTTTTTTTTGAATTTTAAAGCTACTCAACTAATTGTTTTTTTGATATTTTTTTAAAAAGTTTTTTAAATAAAAAACAATTTTGAAATGGATTGTCTTATTTTCTAACTCGGTGCGAAAATGAGCTTCGAACAAAGAGCCAACATTAAATTTTGTTTTAAAATTGGTAAAACTTTTACCGAAACGTTTCAATTGATGAAACAAGTTTGGGGCGATGATTGCCTATCCTGTAGGAGAGTGCACACGTGGTTTCAACGTTTTCAAAGTGGTCGTGAAGACATAAATGACGATCAGCATGTGTGCCAATCAAAATTCGTGATCACCGCGATCAGTGGAAATTCCATTGAAACTGTACGTGAATTAATCAAAAATCAACCAAAATCATAATTGAAATGTATGGAAATGGAATTAGACATCTCCAAAACATCGATTAATCGCATTTTGACCGAAAATTTGGGCTTACGAAAGGTGTTTGCACGGGTTTTTCCGCACAAATTGACTGACGACCAAAAATTGCTCAGATCGATCGATGCTTGTGACCAATTATTTGACCAAAAATCACATTTTAACCATTAACCACTCCCCGTATTCACCTGATATGGCACCGTGTGATTTCTTCCTTTTCGGAAAAATGCATTTGCCCATGAAAGGAGACCTTTACGCAGATCCAGAGACAATTTAAAAGGCTTGCACCAGCCAACGAGCTAAAACACTCGATCGATATGCTTTTACTTTGGGAAGCTCTTTGTATTGATGAAACTTGGTTTTCAGGTTTCTTAGTACAAAAAAAAAAAATTGAGTTCGTAGATGGGCGTAATTGGACGTTCGCCACGCCCACAAATCGCCATTAACCGAAAACCAATATAGTGCCATATCTAAGCACCAAATTCAGATATAAAACTGTAATTTAGCACAAGGGAGTGCAGTAGCTCGAATGGCGTGGCACCGCCCACTTTTTGGTAAAATCCCATATCTCGGAACCCGACCAACCGATTTCGAAAAATTTGGTACGTGGCATTCTTTCATATTTCTATATCACTTTGATGAACGAAATCGGACAATAACCATCCCATAAAGCACAACTTTAAATTCCACTTGATTCGTTCATTTGCCAGTACAAAAATTAAGAAGCAATTAATACAAAAGGATTATAAATTTGCACGAATAATGCCCTTAGTGTATGCCACCTTATGACCAAAAATTATTCAAATCCAGCAAAAACTATTGACTAGTTGACTTTTTGTTATCGGTCAATTTCAGAAATATATAATTGAAATTCAGGGATGGTACTTCTCTGACAATGCTATGCCTGTGTGTAAAAATGGGTTTAATCGGGCCATTACTTTCCTTAGCCCCCATATACTTAATGAAAAGATTTTTGAACTTCCGGGTGATTTTGTACCGCATATATCGGCCAATATGTGAGTTATCTCAATGAAAATCAGTTAGCGTGTTGTACTCATAACAGTGTATCTGTGTGCCACAAAAAAAAAAAAAAAAAAAAAAAAAAAAAAAAAAAAAAAAAAAAAAAAAAAAAAAAAAAAAAAAAAAAAAAAAAAAAAAAAAAAAAACACATAGGCCTCAATAGCATCCTTTTCGGGCATCCGGCTGAATTTACTCTATATGATTGGTATTTTAGTATGTGACATGTTAATAGTATGTGGTATATGGAAAATAGATCGAATTTGGTCGACACTACCCCAACTGCCACACATTACTACATGTAATGGGTTTCGTTTATCTAACAAACCTTATGTGTCTGTTAGTGTATGAGTTATACATAGCACATTCATATATAAAATTGCTTGGATTTCGATCTACGTACGTTACATCTTAACTCTTTAGTGCCTGGCGAAGAAGAAGTGCCTATGCGAAAAAACCGGCCGAATTTCATAGTTTTACAAGGGTTCTGAAAAATGCTTGTAAGAACCAAACGAGAAACAATATTTACATGATTCAAAATATAGAACTAAACAATGATACTAGTTTTTTCGAACTCATTTGAAAATTATAGAAATACTAAAGGTAGTATAAACGTTTGTAAATGAAATGAATTTGAGATCTTTTGTAGGAAACGTATTTCCACATACAAACATAATTGTATACGATTCAATTATTATAAAGTACATACTTTTCACAGTCTTCGACTATCTCTCTCATTGAGCGGACGTACTTTCGTTTTACTTTGATCGTACGGTTACACAAAAAAACAGTGCATATTAGTGAATATTTGATTTATTATGGCCCCAGGGCCGCCTAATCTCGGGGAAAATAGGTTTGCTTTGCTTGCCTCTAGCCATAATCTCAAAAAAAAAAAAAATTACATATCCGTAAAAACCACTTGAAAACTTTCCAGAACTTCCTCAAATTAAAAAAGATTGCTCAAAGTTTGTTCTAATTTCTGCAGCAAATTCGAATAAAACACTTTCCAAATTCTCTTGTTTCGCTGTGCATACGAGTAGAAGTTTAGAATCAATAAACAAGGAAATTTTATTCATCACTGAATTACTCTTACTTGTTAAAAACCGGAAAATCGCCGATAAATTCCTAACAATAAAGAAATTAAATGGAATTTGCGATATTAAAGTGAAATTACATGTCAATTTGAATTGCTCTAAAGGTGAATTTACACTCCAAGAAGAAATTGTTGACAATTTAAAAGATCAGGGAGTTACTTCCGTCTACAAATGATATCAATATCATCGGCATACGCCAGCAACTGTACCCTCTTGTAGAGGATGGTAGCTTCCCTATTTATGCGTTACTGCCATTCAGCAGGCTGGAGAAGTGTTCCCTCTATAATTGAAGTATGCTCTGGGCATCGATGACTTGATCACTTTTGGGGGTCCTACAAGAGTATGCTTCGATCTTGAAACCTTCTGTAAGCCGCCGCATTTTTTCGTAGAATTTTCGAGCATTACACCTGTCGGCCAGCTTATCAAGACCTTCGTACTCACGTATTTCGGCCTCTTTCTTTTTCTGTCTGCAAATGGGTCTCGCTTCCCTCTTCAACTCTCGTTATCTATCCCACCCCGCACGTGTTGTAGTCGATCGTAACGTTGCGTAACGGCACTCCTCGTCGTACCAGCTGATCTTTTGCCCTTTCCGAAAACCAATGGTTTTGGTTGCAGCTGTACGTAAGAAGTTTGAAACGCCCTCCCACAGTTTCTTTATACCGAGTTGTTGACGAGTGCTCTCAGTGAGCAGGAGTGCAAACCGAGTAGAAAATCGTTCATCTTTCTGCTCAGAGACGGGTGCGAATCTTGGCTGCAACAAGGTAGTGGTCCGAGGCGTGTTTTCCGTCTATCACAACATGATCGATCTGGTTGGTGGTTTTTCGATCCGGAGTCAGCCAGGTAGCTTTATGAATCTTCTTATGCTGAAATCTAGTACTACAGATAACCATATTTCGGGCCCCGGCGAAGTCGATCAGCCTCAACCCATTTGGGGATGTTTCGTCGTGGGGGCTGAATTTACCGACCGAAGGGGCAAAGGTACCTTCTTTACCATGACGTTAAAGTCGCCAAGCACGATTTTGACATCCTGGTGGGGCAGCTCTCATAAGTGCGCTCCAGCGATATGTTGTGGCTAGACGTTCAGTCACCGGAGTAAATGATATTACTCGGCGACGGAGTCTCTCTCCCACCACGAATCCCACACTCAACGTGCTCTACTTTATATTGCCACTGTAGTAAATGCCACAAGGACCTACTCGTCTCTGTCCTTGTCACGTACATCGCATTTCTTGCACGTTGGTGATGTCAACCTTAATTTTCATGAGGATATCAACCCTGGCCACCGGCACGTTCCCAATTAAGGTACCGGACATTCCAGGTGCATGCCCTCAATTCTCTCAACAGACACTATAATAAAATCCCCAACAGCTTATCCTCTTCCAAAACAAAAGAAAACTATGAAAGAAAACAAAAACAATTTCGTAATTGATAAACATCTAAACACATCAAATGTAACTACAAAAGAAACTACAAAAAACTCTTCTAACCTAACGTTTCCCCAAAAAAAGGAAACCCAACCAAAATAAGCATACCACTCAATCCTAAAATATCCACAACAGATTCTCTTAACATCCAAAATGTCTCTCTCTCTCTCTCTCTACAGACAATATCGATCTCTCTCCACATGCTTATACAGGCAACTCATGAAGTTATCACTTCTAACGATGAAAAACAACAACTTTCATAATTATTTCACCTTCTTTTTCAATTCTCTCATTGCTAAGAAATCTTCAAATTTCTCCAATCGACTATGAACGCATTCTACAACAATTACACACTAAAGAACAATCACCAAGTGTTATATCACTACAAGACACACCTTTCCTTTCCACGCTTCCTATTTCTCCAACTTAACACAAAATCATACTAATAAACAAGGTGTTGTTACTTTAATAAAAAAAGATTTTGCGATAACCAAAATAATCAAAACCTTTGCTCACCTTTCAGATTATGTGCCTTATTGGTCTTTCGAGTTAACTAAACTTAGAGAAGAAAAACAACCACTATGGTTAATCAACAAAAGTACCCGCTCTATTCATAATCTATTGAAATACAAAAAAGCCATTGCAGTATTTCGGAAAAATATTAAAGAAGCTAAGAGATCTTGCTTACAAAAACTTACCGAAGCTATCACCCCATTAACAAATCCCAAGAAATTATGGGCGGACATAAAAATGCTCTTAGGATCCTATATACAAGTTAATCTTCAATGTATAAACACTCCAAATGGCCCCACTTACGACTCAAAAGACATTGCTATCATTTCGCCTCTGTATGGTCCGAGTATTCGAGCGAATAAAATTTCCGTGTGTCATTTGTATCAAATAACAAGTAAGAAAGGGCTAAGTTCGGGTGTCACCGAACATTTTACCGCATTTTCATCGCATGATAAAGTGATAATCGAGATTTCAGGGGTGGTTGTGAACCGATATCATCCATATTTGGTACGAGTCATGGGTGTTAAGGAAATATTATATACCGAATTTCATTGAAATCGGTCGAGTACTTCCTGAGATATGGTTTTTGGTTCATAAGTGGGCCACGCCCAAGCTCAATTTTAAAAAAAAGGCTGGATGCAGCTTCCTTCTGACATTCCCTCCATAAAGTTTAGTGTTTCTGACGCTTTTTGTTAGTCGGTTAACGCACTTTTAGTGATTTTCAACATAACCTTTGTATGGGAGGTGGGCGTGGTTATTATCCGATTTCTTCCATTTTTGAACTGTATATGRAAATGYCTAAARGAAACGAYTCTATAGAGTTTGGTTGACATAGCTATAGTAGTTTTCGAGATATGTASAAAAAAGTTAGTAGGGGGCGGGGCCACGCCCACTTTTCCAAAATGTTACGTCCAAATATGCCTATTCCTAATGCGATCCTTTGTGTCAAATTTCATTTTAATATCTTTATTTATGGCTTAGTTATGACACTTTATAGGTTTTCGGTTTCCGCCATTTTGTGGGCGTGGCAGTATGCCGATTTTGCTCATCTTCGAACTTAACCTTATTATGGCGCCAAGAAATATGTGTACCAAGTTTCATCATGATATCTCCATTTTTACTCAAGTTACAGCTTGCACGGGCGGACGGACGGACGGACAGACGGACGAACGGACAGACAGACATCCGGATTTCAACTCTACTCGGTATATATAACCCTATGTCTGACTCTTTTAGTTTTAGGACTTACAAACAACCGTTATGTGAACAGAACTATAATACTCTCTTTAGCAACTTTGTTGCGAGAGTATAAAAATGTACTTTAGTACTCAGTAGAAGGTACAGCAAAGATCATTCACCCCCTTATATTTCCGAAGCTGACATAACCATCGCTGAATTCGATTTTACCTTAACCAATATCACTTCTTTGTTGCATGGGCAAACTATTAGAAAAAATAATATCAATACGTATCTAGTGGTTCGCATCAAATAAAAACCTTCTCAGTCGAAACCAAGTTGCATTTAAGGGAGCCGCGCCAAAACTGCTTTATCGAAAAGAAACCACATATTCACTCTCAGTTTGGATTTCGAAAAAGCTTTCGACATGTTATTCTACGACAGCTTGAGAAGTGGCAAATTGGTGAAAAAATATTTAACTTTATTAAATTTTTCCTAATCAATCGGAAATTCATGACTAAAATCAATAAAACTTTTTCGAACACGTACAATATGTACAACGGAAAACCACAAGGATCGCCACTATCTGTTGTACTATTTGTAATCGCATTTAACAAAATCTAAATATAAACTCATTTCGCATATTATTTATGCTGATCTTCTCCAAACAAAATAATCTAAATACTGTAAAAAATACCTTCTTAAAAATCCTTACTGATTTTCAAATTGGTCCAATTGTTCAGGTGCGAATATTTCTATAAACAAATGCAAATTATTCCATATCTGTAGAAAACACAAACGTAATAAGTTCAATCTAAGCTATAATAACGTAAGTATTGTAAATACTACTAGCCTTAAATTCCTAGGTTTAATATTCGATAAGAGACTTACTTTTAAGGAACATTGTACAAATCTACATAAGCAACTAATTTCTAGACTTAATATAATTGAGTATCTATCATTAAAATATTGTTTAATTCAGATTTCTCCTCTCATCAATATTACAACAGCTTTAATTTCATCTAAGATTGATTATGGTCTCCTTATCTACGCCAATTGTGCCAAAAGCAACAAAAAGCTAATATTTGCACCATATCATGCAGCTGTTAGAAAGTGTCGGGCATTCCCAACATCACCAATAAAGTTCACATTAACTGAAGCCGGACTCCCATCCATCGAGGAAAGAGTTACACATACTTCGCAAAAGCTTATTCCAAAACTTCTATTATGCAATAACAAGCTCTTATATGGTATAGTAAAAGCCAAATGGACCACCGATACCAATTCCAATACTTCTTCCACTATTTCTAAATGCATTTAATTAGCTAAAGATCTAGGTATTACAACTCATGGCTACTCAAAGAAACTTCGTTCGAGCTACATCTTCAAAAACATCAAAAAAGAATACTAGTACCAGGGTATATCAAAGTGTGTTCAAAGAGCTCATTGCGCAACACTACCTACATTGGAAACTCATTTTTACTGACGCTTCTAAGGCCGACTTGAACAGCCTGACCAATGCATGATATTCATGAAGCATTTGCTGCAGATATTGGAGAATTGCTCTTTTCGTAGCTGTGTTGATCCCTTGGCGCCGGTCGAGTTGTTCTTCCATTTTGCCCATTATATCTATTTGCAAGAATTTATGCTGTTCATCAATTGGTTGTAATGGTCCAAAATCTCGATTATCACTTTATCATGCGAGAGTATAAAATGTTCGGTAACACCCTAACTTAGCCCTTCCTTACTTCTTTAAACCTAAACATAAGCAAACGCAAAAAACTATAAAAAATAAGAGTTCATTATAACTAAAACTATAAAAAATGTCTGGAATATCCTTTGCATCCTGGTACTTTACAAATCGTCACCTGAAATGCAAATAACGTATCATCAAAAAATTCGAAATTGAGTGTGTTATTGATTACGCTTCACTACTTCATATTACATACATAATATTACCTATGTTTAACATTTTTAAGTCCTGCGGCCAGATATAAACCAGTTTTAACCAATATTAAAATTTTGTTTCACTCATGTTCCATTTTATTTCGTGTTTCATTCATACCACTGTAAATTTCCGAAAATGTTGTTACGTTATTTTGCATTCCAGGTGACGATATACGTTTTACAGGTGTATACTCAGGCCAATGTTGAATACCATCGAAACGAATCAAACCTGAAGGTGCCCTTTCATATGAAGGTCTTGATTTCAAAGTTGATGGATTGCTAAGAAGGTCTAAGTCCTCCGATTCTTGGGTCTTCCTCTTTTTCATGCGACACTTTGAACTGTCGCCAATGTCAGCAATCCATCAGCTACATCATTCCGGAACGCTAATAAATCCATTTGATCTTTTTTTCTTATGTTATTACTTTCGCAATCATTGTGATATTCTAACCAAGAGTTGCATACTGCTAAGTCCAGAAAAAGGTCGAAAACCCTAAGGGTCGACTTTTTTGTCCGAATAGAAATTCGATACAAAGATAGCTAAAAGTCCATATTGTCGACTCCTCCCAGATATTTATTATGCACAGCTATAACGTTAGGCTGTGATACAACGATCTTTTTCTTTTGCTCAGAACAAAATCTGGTGACCTCTTTTGTGTCTTTATCACCATAAATGGATCAAGCCAAATGGCCCCCATCTAGCCATTT
Source organism: Bactrocera latifrons (assembly GCF_001853355.1). Lineage (NCBI taxonomy): Eukaryota > Metazoa > Arthropoda > Insecta > Diptera > Tephritidae > Bactrocera > Bactrocera latifrons. The sequence goes on from NW_017537002.1 coordinate 22,051, forward strand.
CAAAACGATGTTTTGATTCCTTTCAATGCAATAGTTGTATCTACCTCTTCGTAACTTTTTTAAATCCTTTTCTGGTTTTATGGGAGCTTTTCAAATTCTGTTTCCTCGTATGTTGCCTGTTGCCCATATTCTCTTTTTTCGCAAATATATTAAAAAGTTTATAGTGGTAAAATAGTTATCAAAATATATCTTTTGGTTTTTATTTTCCGGAATAGTTTTACATAAATGAATAACAATATCTGAACACAAACCTATCTTTGAGTCTCCAACAATTGTATTTTTTCCCTAGTATATTTCCAGATCATAAACAAATCCTTTTGAGCTACATAGGCAAAATATTTTTATTTACCATCATTTAATAGGCTTTTTAGGCATATACTGCTTCAATCCAGTTTTCGATTTGCATTTGAATATCATAAGATTTTTTCAGGAATGTATTTATAAGTGGACGAACTTTAAAAAGTTTGTCGGATGAATTCCCCTTTATGCAAAACTTTAGACAAGTTTGTATTAAATGAAACCGTTTTTTGTCATGGGTTTACGAAAGGCTGGTATCCGATTGTTCCAGTAATGATTTCCAATCCCTTTAATGTCTCTCTCTTCATAAGTGAGGCTTGATTTGTTGAATGAACAATAGTGTCAATAAAATCATATGGAAAGTACTTTAGAAAATATGAAACAGGAGTTTGTACATCTTGCTTTGAATAACTTTCTGAAAATCCTGAGATTGGACTATTCCATTCTGTCTTTGCCCATCTATATGAAATAATTTTTGAATGGTGGATCCGAGGCCTCTTCCAAATCCATAAAATCATCTCCTACATCCAAGTTTTTCTCAAATTTATCAGTATTCGATTAAGAAGGCATTGTTATTTCTATCATTTAAAGGTTGCAATAGTGACTCAAAAACACTATTTTCTTCTTCTTTCTCATCATCAAAATCAGATATATCTGAGTTATCAGAACTAATTAAAATATTTTAAATTTCTTCGGTGTTTAGTTTATTAGGCATTGTCAACACGTCTAGTCAATATGAATTTATACAACGAAGTAAAAAATTTCATTTGGGAAAAATCTATGCCATATGGCATAGTATGAAATAAAAAAAAATCGGGCAGCTCTATTGAACTATATTTCAGGTCTAATTTTTTCCTAAATTACTAAGGCAATATTTATCTACTAAATTAATTACAAAAATCCAACAAATTAACAATTTTATTTAACAAAATATATAAAAGTATAACATTTTCTTTTTTTGCAAATTGTGAATCTCACGAGGAACGCTTGCTCTCTGACACATAACAATGTGTATGGTCCATCAATCAATTTAATTATATATAGATAACACTTCAAAGAAAAATACAAAATTAATAAAAAAGTTTACCACACCCACACGCATTATGACCTAAAATGGTCTTCAAAAAGGTGCTATGCTATATGGCATATGTAGAATCGCTGAAAGTGTTAAATGGGGGCTAAGTTCTCGTTCATTTTTATCCATTTTAGGCACAAGGTACACTGTTACTAGAAAAACACGTTCTCTAAATTTCATTAAAATAGCTAGCATATCGGCCGATATATATGTTTGCGTTTAAAGATTTAAGTAACTGTATAGCTGAGCGCAATTTTTCAATGTTATATCTCTAAAACTATCACTCGGATCATCTTGAACGTCTAAGATAATAAAAATCGATTTTTTAAAGCTGTGAAATCCATTTAACCCGGGAAGCAGTGATCATGATGGCGATCTGCCCATCTGGTGAAGGATGTTTATTGTATATATTATTTTTTATTTGAAACTAAAATTTAATCACAAATGAAAAACTTAACATTTCGCAATTTCTAACATATTTTATTATAAATTTGATAGCTGTGAACGTAGCTATGTACGAATACATAGAACATATGCATGCATATCTCACAATATACATATGTATGTACATATGTATTTGAATAACCTTTTGATTAATTTAAATGTTAATGCAACATTGTGCATATAGTAGGTCTGTACAAAATGTAGAATGTGGCTGACATTAAGTTTTTCACCGCTTGAATAGCTTCGTATAAAGGTCCCACAGGTATTTTACTGGTGAAATGCTGGCATTTGACAGAAATCTGAAATTGCGCACAATTTCCATTGGGCTCAATGACAAAAATTGAAAACTGTGCACTGTACAACATCAAAGGCAATCAATGTCAGTTACAAGTATTGACTGAATTGCCAGACCGCACAAACTCATTTACGCAAAACACCCACACCTTGTGCAACAGTGCCATAACGCACTTGTGGTCAGAATTTTGAAAAGCTTAGCCAAAAGAGTGGTACACCAATGGTATACAAACCAGAGCTAGTTGGAAAGAAAGTTTTTTGTACAATATACTTAGTTGTTAAACTTTGCATATCGAAATTCTTTTTGAAAGAATTTGTCAAAAATCTTTCTTATGATACATATTCTAAACATAAACTTTGATTTTATTAAGGGGGATATATCGATTATAATGATCTTTCAACTTTTTTTGCCAAAGGAATTCCTTCTAAAATATTTCTTACAAAAGATGACGTGATTTTAGAAAATATTGAAAAGAAATGTGTGTATTTTATTATCATTACCCATAATATTCTTTCCCATAGAATCCTGTCAGGAACTAATGTTGAGAAACAAGAAAACGAACAAACGACCAAACAAAGATCATATTCCAAAGTCCGCATTTAAGAAACATAATATATTAGAGAGCTTTATGATATCCGAGACTTAACAAAATTAGTGAAATTAATAGGACGAAACTCCCATTAAAAATGTTTCATTTTCCGTATTCTATTGTCCATTATTAAATGAAAGCTTTCTGGAGAGAGCTTGAATTCCCATTGAGTTGGGGGAAAGAAGTGTAGCATTTTTTGGAGCAAATTTATAGATGAATAATAAATTAACCTGATGATAAAAATAATATTATTTTGGGGTAAAATATAGTTAAACACTCCAGCTTTGAATTGAGAATGATGAATCCACTGTTGGGACATTTGGAAATTATTATATGTAGTACATTCGATTACAGTCGTCAGCATGGCTTATGCACTTATACATATACTTGTAGAGATGTTCGTTATGCATGTTGTGATTCTATCAATTTCTCACAAAACCATCGTGTACTAATTTGTGACACAAAGGGAAAAACAAACAGAAACTCAATTGCCTTTAGCCACAGCCCTGACAAAGTTAAATTTAGTTCGCGGTCAAGTGGTTGTAGTTAGAACAGAAAATGTTAAAGGCTGCAAGTGTCTGTCGAGCTGTGGTGAGATATGCAACTGGAAACCTGATAAGACCCTCAACTACAATACTCGGGGATTATACCCACTTTTGTTACGTAGATGGAAAAGAGCACTAGAGCAAACAGGTAAGAAAAAATTTTTTCATTTCACATGGATTTAATACTATGAAACGGACTGGTAGTGATCGTAAAACTATGCGTATTTAACGTTGTTTAAATGAGTTAAAAGCAACATATGCATATCTATACAACAAAAAAGAAACTGCTAACTAAAAAATATATTTAGATATATTCGTACGTACGTATTAAAATATAAGCTAACAAAATAAATACTTTGTTATGTAAGCTTAAGAATGCTCAGGAATGCAGGTACACAATTTGGCAAACGCATTACGCCACTTTACCGCTACCCACTAAAAGAGCTCCAAACTAATATTACGGACTTTAATGACGCTACTARCACGCCACTAACAATATGCGTCGCTGCCGACGTCTCGCTCTGCCGGCGCTTAGAATGTTAAGTTGGTGATAGCATAAGCTTAGATTTTAGTTTCACTTTTAATTCTGCTGTTCTTTAAGTTGGTTGGACATCGCTCCAACAACTTAGAAATTAAAGTTAAACAAGCACTTTTGTACAGTTGTAACAAAATGTTTAAATGAAAACTAAAAACAAGTAAGGAAGAGCTAAGTTCGGGTGTCACCGAACATTTTATACTCTCGCATGATAAAGTTATAACCGGGCGTGGCAGTGGGCCGATTTTGCCCATCTTCGAACTCAACTTTCTTATGGCGCCAAGAAATACGTGTATAGAGTTTCATCATGATATCACAATTTTTACTCAAGTTACAGCTTGCACGGACGGACGGACAGACGGACGGACGGACAGACAGACATCCGGATTTCAACTCTACTCGGTATATATAACCCTATATCTGACTCATTTAGTTTAAGGACTTACAAACAACCGTTATGTGTATAACGGTTATATAAAAGTATAAAAATCATAATACACCTGCAGGAGCTACCCGCTTAAAATAGGCTATTAAATTAATTTAAGAAAGTGACAGTTTATTACAATACTTCACTAGGTTTTCTTCTTCGCCGTTTCAAGACTACTCTGAATCGGTACCAGAAATCAAAATAATAAAAAAAATTTTAAATCATCGGATCAATTAAAGGTAATTAAATCAATTGCACCTACTCCTCACAGTAGAGTAGAGCTGTCACAAATAGACAGTCAAAAGGCAATTCAGGCATACACGTCGAGGTGCCCGCATGTGACACAGAAACATTTTATGGAGGTTATGACCGTTTACATTAACCATCCACAACTATCAAAAGCACAAAAATTGTATCACCTCCGATAGAAGACAAAAAGTCAAGCAGGCGTCATAGTAACACAGTTCACTCTTAATGACGATAATTTCAATTTGGAAGCTCTAAAAGCGAGATATGAAAACGAAAGAATACTGGTCGATAAACAAGTAACGACACTAATGAACTTGCTGAAAATTAAGAAAGAAACAAGTGTAGAATTCATCGCCTGTCATATGTGTACACATATAAAAAATACAAAAGCAAATTCAATTGCATCTATTGTCACAAAAGACATCATTCACTACAGTATATATCCCATCTCACCCCAAAGAAGCGCTTATATAAAAAGAACCATGGGTTCAACTTCAAAAGCAAACAGAAAATCAAAATACTAAAAATTGCCAAGAAACGCCATGCTGCTCAAAGGCACTAAAATTTCGATTGCTAAACAGCGAAACTCAAAGTAGACCAATTTCACAACCAATTACCACTATAACAACTCAAGTTGAGGAATCCTCGAACGAATGCCTCAATTCACAATTGAAGAAATTACGGGAGATAAGAAAATTCCCTCCCCTATCAAATAAAATTATAAAGAGTCAGTATAGTGAAGCCTCTTCTGGAGCCACAACTACTCGATCAAATTATGGCCGGTACAATATTAAAAATTCAAATATATGCTACTTTTCGACCTCGCAGGATGGCTTTCACCAATAATGAAAAAAAAAAAACACTATCCTGAACAAATCCTTAAGCGGTGGCAGGCTACTACTTGCCAAATTAATGCACAGGTTCAAAAAATCGAAACCTATCATAAACTATTTGTACTCAAGGTTAAGGGTACACCATATCCCCAATGCGTTACTGTGACGCACCTAGACTTACCAAAGGCAAATGTAGCTCTTATCGCACCTACATAAGCGCTTCTCATAAGGGTAGTTGGTGGGGATTTATTGTAAACCTTTAACATTCCACGTCTAAAAAAGTAGATGAAAATTACCCCAATACGGCTACTCTTTCGCAATCACGGCTGCTCTTTCGCAAGATCCCTCTCATTTACAAGCCCTAACTTCAGGGAAAGTTTTCACAGGAGTACACTTTCTGGTCATACCTGAGCCAGGCGTGGAGTAGCAGTCCTTAATAAGCAGATTATAAAAAAAAATTACAACAATTGCAAATAACATAGAAAAGCAAATAATAAATAATCCGCATAATAAACCGATAAGTCGTCAGCAAAATCAAATAAACACGCAAAATAAAGTTGCTTATCTCAAGCGTATATTAAAATTTATATTAAACGAAAGCCGTTTTCTACACAAATGTAAATATGGACCTATTTGGACTCCAACACCAAATATCCGACGGTCGCCATGCTACATCACTAGCAGAACGTCGACAAATGTTCATGCAATCGCATATACATACATAATACTAGCCAAAATATTCGTCTAGGGGGCCCAGGATGTGTAAACGAGTTAAGCCTCCTCCCACTCTACCCGGTCCGATGGCACCATACACTTACATTACCACGCAACGCTAACACAACTCACCGCACCTGTACCCAATCAACAAAAAGAATGGACATCGGGACGGGGGACACAATTCTCAAGTAAATTCATTATTCACTATTCGACAGCAGAATTCGTCACACGTTATTCGCGAGGAACCTTTCGCTTCGAAGTATATACATATATCCTGGTCAAGTCGACACTAACGTGATACTACGAGTTTGCGCAATCCGTTTATATAAAAGTAATATGTACGCAATACACAGAAAGATAAATAAGTTATACTTCTTTTAAACAATCATATTGTTTGCATGTTTGGTTAGTATTATTATTCTCTTTGTAATTTAAATTATTATTGAAATTTATACATTCATTTAGTTTAATTTCAGCTTGTTTTTAACCTTTGTTTAAGAATCATACTACTTTACAGTCATTTTGCGACAGTGATATAAGATGCTGTTTCTTGCTAATTTGCACAGAGCCAAAACCTTCACCTATAATCAATAAGATTGACTTCTAAAAAAGCTTTTCGGGCGAGGAGACCTAGGGGGGGAAAAACTTAAGAAAATTTGACTAGAAAGTCTTCTTAGCTTTAGCTTAAATTTCTTCTAAAATCTCTTGAAAAGGAAACCGGCTGAAAATAAAAAATGATAACTTCTTATTTATTAATTTGGTTTTGTAATTTTGTCAAAAAATTCAATTGTAAGAAGAAATCTACTTGTTTTTATGAGAAAACTATTAAAGAGCAAATTAATAAGGACATCGACTTATTTTTACTAGAACCTTATTAAATTGATTAAAAAGAAAAACCTTTTATTTTTAAAAGAGTTCTTAGTAATTTAAAATTTGCTATTAACGTCTCAAAATGCGTACATACATACATATTAATGTTTGCATATTGCATCAGCTAATTTAGAAAAATTTTACTTGGCGACAGTGATATTATTTTTATTCCGTTGCCTTGTGTTGTATTGCTTGCTAGTTGTGTTGTAAAAATTTTTATATTATATTTAAAAAGTGCGATATTTATGGTGAACCAAGCCAAGGCAACAATGAATTCTCGGAATTATTAAAGTCTTGGGGCTTGCTAACCGAAATAATTGATACCCTGATTGAACGGGGCGTTAATTCCATTCTTATTCTTGAGAAAATGCAAATTGACGACGTTGACGCTTTTTTCGATAGATGTGAAACAAAATATTTCGGTGAACGTATAAAATTTAAAGCCGGTTTTAGGGAGTGGCGAACAAAAAAGGTAAGATGATTCTTTTATTTTTAAATTATCAATTTAGTTTATAGAGCGGTATGCACAACACAAGTTTTTAAGGGTATTCCATTTATTTGTGACCAGGAGACACAAACTGCCATCACCGAAGTCTTAAATTGGCTGAAAGAAATATCCAATGATTTGTCTTCCGTAAAATTGGGAGAATGTATGTAGTATGGTACCTTGTTCGCCTCAAACGAAGAATTTCAATCTACGCGAGCTTTTAAAAACGTCAGTAAAGGAACAACTTGCTTTAAGTTATCAAGAAAGGCATGGATGGCTACTTGGACAGTAGAAACCAAAAAATGTAACACATTGCATCGTTGACAACTATATTGGTTTAGGACACAAAATGCAATACTCAGATATGAGAGAATGGCCGAATGAAATTGTTGCGGTATTTCCGAAAGAAAAGAAGGTAATTGCACGAATTCGATTACTATTACTAAAAACTTATAAAAATTTTTTGTTACTATTATATATTAGGAATTTTACTTTTTGGAAATAAAAATGCGAGTGGTAAATTGTTCTCGCGTTGGGCTAATGTCATAAAGTTGGAAACCAAAGCCCATTCTGTTACCCAGGAAGCTCATGAATATGTTTTTGACGGTATGCAATACTTTTTACTCCTACTTTATAAAATAATTTGTTGTTTTAACAATATTTAATTTAACTTCTTGCACTGCAGATAACGTTTTGGAAAAAAAGTGTTGGTTGGCACATAACTGTACACCTTGGGAAAAACTTAAAAATTTTGGGTAGATACATGCACATTTAGAAATAAATGTAAAGGATCTCTATCGGATTTGCTAGCAGACTGGCCGTGCTACAATGATTTTAACGGTTACGAATTGGTAAGAAAAAAGCACAAATTATTTATTTTCAAATTAAACATTATTCAATTATACCTTTAATTTTCTATTAGAGTTATAAGAATTATAAGTTTTTCAATTATTTATATCATAAAACTTACAAGGAAATATGTAAAGTCAATTATAATTATATATACATAAGTATTTAAATTAGCTACATTTATGATAATGCTGAATTAATAAATAAAAAAACAGTTAAAAAAAAACTCGTGTTATATTAATTTTCAGAAGGTATTGATTTCAATTTAGGGGAAAATAATATCAAATTGATAAGATCATTGGCTTGTTAAAATTAAGATGATGTTCCAATAATAATTAAGACTCCCATCTTATTTATGTTAAGGAGAGTTTCTACTTAGTTTTACAGGTTATCTACTTGATTTCATTAAGAAGCGCTTCCTCTTAATTCTAAGGGTCACCTTCTTAATTATATTGAAAAGGTTTTCACCTTAGTTTTATAGGTTATCTATTACATTTCACTGAAAAGGATTTAATCTAAATTCTACGCCTCATATCCTAAATTATATTGAAAAGGTGGTCACCTTAGTTTAATGTTTTATCTTCATACTTTTATTAAAAGGAGATATCCAGTAGTAATAAGATGGACATCTTATTGGAGAGAAACTGACGAGAAATCTTCTAAACTTTGTTCTAATTTACAGGGCATTTTAGGTGGCCATTTCGCTCTGTGTGGGGTTGCTAGAGTGAAAATTTCTTAACAGAAAGGATTTTTTGTGTTGTAATTGAGGTCAAATCACTAGCAATTACAAAAATGAAAAAAACTAGCTGTACGTGAAGGAAATTGTTTGCACTCAAATTCGTAATCGTCGTTAGACCTTGCGCATCGTCGTTCTAAATAATGTAGCAGGTTGAACTCCTACTTATCCAGAATCGACCTCGATATACCAAATATATGTATGTATGTCCAGAATGCAACGAGTCCTCGCATGACTCTAACCATCTCCAAATAGCACGTCTCCTGGGCCTACCGTTGGGTGACATCAATGGCAGCTTATCTGACCCTTACAACAACATCAATACTTCCCTTAGCAACCATGTACCTAATATAAAGATTTTCGAACATCCAATTAACTTTATACCACATATTTTAATGAAATTAAGAGAATGTGTTTTTCTAACAACCGTGTATCAATTTTTTTGTCCCAATATATCTTATAAGTATAATGGCTTCCCACAGTTAAAGTTGGTCAAAATATGTGATATTTTAGTGAAATTAAGGGGACACATTTCCTTAAAGGTTGTAAAATTGTATTATTGGTTTGGCGCTCAAGGAAAACGATTTAGTTTTGGCGTAAATCTGATATCCCTAATATAATGAATTCCGATTCTTTCGTTGACATTTCCCTAGTTTATATCACATACATAAAATGATATTAGAATAAATCTCACTGACGATTAATATATATTATTAAACTTTTGGAGTCTATGACATTCAAAATAAGTTGACGTGATAACAAATTTGATTGTAATCCATTTACGATTTAGTCGAACCCTATCGCTACATTGTGCCAACACCTGAATATATTTAGCTGGCATACTTACTTACCATTTCCTTACTTGTTAGAATTACATTTGACAACTTTAAGCTAATGCACTAATTTTTCTTATTCCACAACACGATGTGACACATTATGGGCCGTTGGTCTGTCAATTATGTTCTGGTTAAAAAACAAAAAAAAAAAAAAAAATACTTTTTGCCGAAAGAAGGAGTATTGGTTAAATTAACCAAAACTACGCGCATTTACGACCAGCATGCCTCTACTTTACGAGCACCCTAAGAGCATCGAMAAAAACTGGCCGATGTGTACTTGTAAGTAAGTTAAAACAATTGAACATGTTATAGTTTGGAATACTGCGAATTGATCTCGAAAAGAAATTTTTTTTTTTTTGTTTTTTTGAATACATTGTACAAATGCGAAAATACTGAGAACAAATATAAATTGATAACCGAGGTCTACAGTGGTTTTCTTTCCCCAGATATAGGACCAATATTAGATATATTTATGCCTACAATTCCTGAAGCTATCAAGGGTTTGGTAAGGTTTTCTTTAGTTCGTTTTTAAACCTTTATTTTATTTTTAATTTTTAATAAGTAAATAAGAGCTAAGAGCGAGTTTTCACCCGATTTTTTTTAATTCTAAGCACAAATATGCGCCGTAATAATGTTTCTCTTACTCTCTAAATTTTATTAAGTTAATTTTACATACTGACTGATGTATGCGGTATAAAGTCGACTATATATATATGTATATATATCTATAGACTATATAGACTATATATATATAGTCCTTTATATATCTCGATTAGTTTTACGTGGTACATGTAACCGTTGAGTGAGCAAAATAGTTATAATCTGTAGCAAGATGATGCAAGAGTAGAAAAACCGGAAAATATGAAACAAAATAATTGAAGTCTTTGTAATGTGAGTTTTGTTTTAATTGATGTAAACAGAGAGACAAATGTCGAAAACATATATTTCAATAAAACGCCTTTTATACACTTTACTTTAATAATTTTCCAGTGGAAAATTTTTTTTAGGAACTATCAGTAATCTGCTTTCATGTGACGATCTCATCAACATAGTAATTGAATATTTCTCCTTGTTGCTCACTATTTTAAACATTATCCAAAACTGTATCCAAATTACTACTAACATAGTCTAACTTGATACGCCAATTTGCTCTTTGGGCCTGACTGTTTGTTAGCCTATTTTCCACAATTTCTTCAAAATATGTTACTTAGTGGTTGTCTAGAAAATTTTCGACTATCAACCCAAACCTTCCAAGCTTCATTTTCGCGATGAGTTATAACTCTGATTGATTATAATCTGGATCTTTCTTTAATTGCCATATTTGATAACCATCATCTTTGCACTGCTTTCTCAAAAATTGTTTTTTCTTTGCTAACATGATCACGTATTAAATTACTGAGTTTATTTATACTTAGACTTTGGTGTAGATATTTCAGCCTCTTTAACACATCCATTGGCCGGCTCCACCGTTATCTGGGTATTTGGCGACTTTATTGGTTCTGGATAGTCCATGTGAGTTACCTTTGAAACGAAAGCAAGATTTTCAGGGATCCCAAGAGTAAGGATCAGGTGACGTTTGCTTTGTAATTGGTCATTTAAAATTTCTTGAATTTCAATTTATACGAAAGGTAGGTCTGTATGCTCGGACGTAAAATTTCGCTTAAGCCGGCATTGTCAGTTACCGATTTGAAAATGCTGATTCGAATTGCCAGCAAACATTGGCACGTACTCAATTGAACATTTGTCCACAAAACACAAAACACCACACTCACTAACTCAAAGCAGAGTAAACACATGAAATGTTGCCACATAAACGCGCAAAGTAAACAACTTCTTTATCGCCACAAAACATACCGCAGCAGATAATGCGGTCGGCAGACTTTGTGGCAACAAATAATCAGCTCAGCTACTCGTGAACATTTTGGAAAACCCAGATATATGTGTATAGTAAGTTTGAATGCCAAGAGGGAGCAGGAGTTATGTATATGATGACAAAATTGGATATAATCTCAGAGGCACAGGCTATGTACTTATGTATGGTATGAGTGATTCTTCATTAAGTTGGATCATCAAGCGTTGAGTTAAGAGTAAAAATGGTTGTAGTTATAAGTTTTCACACAATTACAAATTGAAAAGCGCTAATAATTCATTAGTTCAAGGGTTATAAACTGCTATTTCTTTTAATCATTTTACTAGCGCTATATAGCACTGCTCATTATTTCATCTGATGTTATGTTTGATTTTTTAATGCTATACGAGGTGTGTTCAAAGAGTATCGCGAATTTTGTGTTTTTTCAAAAATTATTTATTTATTCATGAATATCTATTTTGTCCCCTTCAATGTAATCGCCATGAGATATTATACACTTGTGCCAACGGTTTTTCCAATCTTCGAAGCACTTCCAAAAAGCATTTTCTGTTTTTTTTTATCTTCTGCAGCTCCTCCTTCGATGCTGTCTTTCTCTCGTCAAGAGAAGYGTAACGTCGTCCTTTCATGGGCCTCTTCAGTTTAGGGAACAAGAAAAAGTCACAGGGGGCCGGATTTGGGGAATACGGTGGCTGCGGCGTCATTGGTGTGTTGTTTTTGGCCAAAAAGTCGGGCACAAGTATCGATGTGTGAGCAGGGGCGTTATCGTGGTGCAAAATCCAATTTTTGTCACATCTTCTTGACCTTCTGAAAACATTTTGTACCACCTATAAACGTTGCTTCGGTCCAAGGTAGCTTCTTCGTATGCCACAGTCAACATTTGGAATGTATCCGCACACTTAATATCGTTTTTCACACAAAATTTGACACAGGTTCTTTGATCCATATTTTTGAATAGGTAAAAATCGAAGACGATCCAAAACACGTGCAAGCAAAGCAGCTGTTAACAATTAAATGAACATTCAAAATGTCCGAGCTTGTCGGCATAAGTGAGAGATATGAATACCAAAATAACGCCACAAAAAATTCCAAATTCGAAATTCGAATATATCGCGAAAATTCAAAATTCGCGACACTTTTTGAACACACCTCGTACATTTTCCGAGAAATGTTTTTCGTAAATATTTCATACGCACAAGCATTGAAAAATGGCCTTGAAAGTAGTCTGTACTCGAACTAGTTAGGAGAGTCTTATATTCGAAACTTGCATACAAGTACAAGCCTTTAATTCCGGTCCATTTAAATTGGGAGCACCTTAGGGAAAATTTACATACGACTAACACTAACCCATGGACAAAGGTTTATGAGGGCATCCATCCAATAGTATACATGTGTGTATGTACGCATGTGCACTTCAAATAAAAGCAGGAACACAAATCGAGGGCCAGACAGATAAACAACAATTGGCGAATGTGCCATACATTCGTGCGGACGCATTCAATCAGTGGGTTAAAGTGGCGGTAAGTGCTGCAATACAAAAACGTTGAATCGACAATGTCGCAAGTTGAAGGCGTGTGCTATACGACCTGCTCCTGCACAGTGACCTATTTTGTAATGTGACTAGTTAAAATATTAAAATGGTTTATTCAAAAACTTTTTTCAGTTTATCATCCGAACATTAAATTAAAAATTAAGCTATTAAATTCAGAGCATTCTTAATGTTACCATAAGGAATCACCGAATTGTAAAACTATACCATCGAATGGGATCTGGTGAAAATTTTATTTCTGTCCATTATGATTAAAAATTATTTCAGTAGCCTTATCCCGTTAACTCTGCAATTTGGACTAGCTCATAAATAGGCAACAAAGACGAGTTATTTAATTTTTACAAGTCTAGGGGGGTTAGTGAGATGTCACGAAATTATTTGTCAAGAAGATATTCAACTGAAGTTGTGCCTAAATTCGTTCAGCTTAACTGTTACACATGCCTTACAATAGAAGAAAGTGTAAAAAAAAAATTGCCGAGTAATAATTTATTTAAACCTCCTCCGACGGTATGGAACGTAATGACTGTTTTGTCAACCAGACAAAGAGCGACATACCAAACGTATAGTTACGTATAAAATAGTTAAATCAGCTTATTTCAATATTTTAAATAATTTATTCTCATAATATTTATTATTATTATAAATTATTAATAACGCGAGTGAATGTAATTTTAGCTTAGTCCTCACAATTTCCAAGTTGTGTTGCATATCACTATATATCCGTACAAAAGTATCAGGGTATTACCAGGACATTAGTTGTAATATCAAAAATATACATATATATATACGAAATAGGAGGTGGGTCCAACAAACCTTGTAACTTTGGGGCTTGTGTTACTTCACCTCCTTCTTCTTAATTGGCGTAGACACCGCTTACGCGATTATAGCCGAGTTAACAACAGCGCGCCAGTCGTTTCTTCTTTTCGCCGCGTCGCGTCAATTGAATATTCCAAGCGAAGCCAGGTCCTTATCAACTTGGTCCTTCCAACAGAGTGGAGGTCTTGGTCTTCCTCTGCTTCCCCCGGCGGGTACTGCGTTGAATACTTTCAGAGCTGGAGTACTTTCATCCATTCGGATAACATGACCTAACCACCGTAGCCGCTGTAGTTCGTTGAACTATGTCAATGTCGTCGTATATCTCGTACAGCTCATCGTTCCATCGAACGCGATATTCGCCGTGACCAATGCGCAAATGACCATAAATCTTTCGCAGAACCTTTCTCTCGAAAACTCGCAACGTCGACTCATCAGTTGTTGTCATCGTCCAAGCCTCTGCACCTTATAGCAGGACGGGAATTATGAGTGACTTATAGAGTTTGGTTTTGTTCGTAGAGAGAGGACTTTACTTCTCAATTGCCTACTCAGTCCGAAGTAGCACCTGTTGGCAAGAGTTATCCTGCTTTGGATTCCCAGGCTGACATTGTTGGTGGTGTTTATACTGGTTCCCAAACACATGTCATTTAATTCGCTCTCCAACAGTTATTCTATTCTTTTAAGTTTTGATGTATTCATCTGTTCAAGTGCTCTTTGAGGCGGTATTTCGACGCATTTTTTTAAATAACTATCTTCAGTTCAAATGTGTATATTTCACTTTCGACGGTGGCCTTAATATATTTAGAAAGTGTTAACTAAAAAGTTAATTCTTATGTCAAGCGAATGCAATCATTCGAAATCAGATCGCTGAAATGAGAAATGACGATCATATTACTTCTTCAGGGATGGCATTTTGAATGCTCCACTGCTTTTAGTAGAATTTATATATTAACGCAATAAATAACTTTATAGTATATATTTAGTGTATATATGTGTGTATATATGAATATTTATAAACATATATGTAACTTCGCCACAGCCACTTAACACTAAGCCACATCCCAAGTAACAAGTCGATTTTTACTTTCAAATCTGAAATTTTCAAAATTCGTGTAGATATATGCCAGTACTACCCGAACATCATATTATATTAAAAAATATCATTCGTTTTAGGTTAAACATTTCTTCAATAGGCTTAAGTTTAAATATTTCAAATTTGAATCATGGTTAAAAGAAAATGCATAAATATTTAAGAATCAAGCAAAATCGCCTTATAATTAAATTAATGGTATGTGTTTTTGACCAGTTAGAAGTTATTCATGACATTCTATTGCAAACTAGTACAGTAGTAACTAGTTTAAAATTTCACCACAGGATTCCTTCAGCAAATATTCAAAACGCATACGCTCGAGTAGGTGTAATTGTCAAAAAAAAAAAATAATAATAATAATTTTTCGTAATGTCGCAAAATAACCAAAGTTTGTGTCACATGCTCCAATTGTGCCACATTTGCTTTATGTATATTTGCCCTTCCTGCTTCGTTTTTGTTGTCGCATAATTCAACGTTTTGATTGTTGTTGGCCGGGCGCCCTTGTCGGCAAAATACGTCAGCTTATCACAATTTGTCCGCTAACATTTCCCACGCAATTTCGTGCAATTTAGCAGACCTTGCACGAATTCGGAGGGCAACAACAGCTATAACAAACATACAGCTGAAAATAGCAATAAAATCCCGAGGAGACGCATTGCCTTTACTAGCGTTTTGGCACTGACTGTGTCGGTGGTAGTGGTTGTAGGGGTTGGCGGTGGGAATTGCCGTGATTTCAATTCATCTGCTACGTCGTCTACTTTATTTGCCGCATCAGCAACAAATGTTTCTCCTGCTCTCCCACTACGTTCTCCTGTAATTTGGCCACAGCTTGAGAGGCCAATTTAAGGCCGTCAGCAGGATGCCATACTATAAGATTTGTAAAACAATTTATACACTTAAGAGTAGATATGTGTACTACAAGTTAAAGTAGTACTACAAGTAAAGTAGTACTACAAGTACATAAATGTAAAAATGAGCACAACAGACCCTGCTCAAAGAGCACTAACTTAAATGAATAGATTTGAAATATATGTAGCATATAAGTTGATATATAGCTAATAAGAATAATTACACTGACCAGGAAGTTTCAGTAATGATTAGGAAGCTTCAGCTCAATATCATTRGTATACAAATTGTATAATAGTCTAAAAGTACATAAATGTAAAAATGAGCACAACAGACCSTGCTCAAAGAGCACTAACTTAAATGARTAGATTTGAAATATATGTAGCATATAAGTTGATATATAGCTAATAAGAATAATTACACTGACCAGGAAGTTTCAGTAATGATTAGGAAGCTTCAGCTCAATATCATTGATCAGGAAGTTTCTACTCTATTTTTTAGTTAAGTTGCCACATCTACTATTGCTGTGGTCACCCAATTTCACTGGCATAGTTTGATATTTTTTAAAAGTTGGACCCATATTCGATCATCCACCTCTGTGTATTTTTTAGATTTTGAAATTGGAATGGAGTTGATTAAATTTTTTTAACTTTAAACAGTGTTCCTATATTGTTTATTCAGCAAAACTCTATCGGAAATGAACGTATACATGTAAATATGTAAATATGTAAGAGACGGGAAAGTTTTGGGGTCGAGAATCCATAGAAGATGTGTGTTGCAGTGGAGGTTGAAGGGTCGAAATATTATTTGGATTACTCAGGTTGATTTTTGAATGTATTTCTGAAACTTTCTTTTCATATATGATGGAGTAGCGAAATCGCGAATTGACTTTGCATATTTGAAAGAAACGTTTTTGTAACTCTTTTTGATTATGCAGTTATAAAAGATTATACGCACATACCCAAGCTTCTTAAAATGGTATTGGACTCGTTACGCTCTTTCACAATTGTAGTAGAACTTAAAAAGAAGAAGCTTGGTAGCAACTTAGTCTGGCGAAAGAAAATTGGTCTACTTCTACAGTAATTAATAAAAGAATAATTAATTGTAAGACTTTCTACTTAATTGTTCTTGTTTAAGCTTTTATATTTTATACGCTTAAAACAAATTTAAAAATTAATCCTTTTATGAATATATTAAAAACTTATTTTCGATTTTTTTTAACATATAGGTACAGAGTATAAAAGCTTTGTTGTTTGTATCACCTAAAACTAATCGCGATATATTTATAGATCAAGATGACGAGACGATTTGGAATCCGGGTGACTGTCTGTCTATCCGTCCATTCGTACATCTGTGTGATGTTATAACTTCAGTAGGAGCTGATGAAACTTCGTATACATATGTATGTATGTACTGTCCTCATAAGAAGGTGGGGATTGTAAATATAAAATCCGTTTTAATCGCCATAAATCGAAAGGGATATTGAGAAGAATATAGCATAGTGGTTTTTGTATAATATAATATGTTGTTTTATTATTTTAAAACTTTTGTTTTATAAGTGCTCGTATGAGTGGTATATTTTTCTTTATATGTGACCTGGTCTACGAAAAGGGAGCTAACGTTCGAAAACTATAACGAATATAGAATTCTTTTGCAGCGTCAGTTTTAATAATAAATTTTACCAATGCCTTAAAATATACCTCGGAGTTTGCTCTTTAAAATTTGCAATAGCATAAAATTTTCGGTTAACAGAACTTAACCCTTGCTTACTTTTTTATTAATTCTTTTTCATTAATTTAGCGCAATCTGGCAACCATCATATACTTGCACACTTTGCGCGTCCAACATTCGGTATGGCCGACTGTTTGCCGTCGGTGTGGTGTCGCTCTCATTTATTGTTGCGCAATTGTTGTTTGTATGACCAAATCTCACCTAATGGCGTTTTTCATCATTTGCCGGCTGATGCTTGCTTTGAATTTGTGCTGGCTGCTGCGTGTGATGGTGTGGTACTCCGGCAGCTGTGCACCAACTGATGGTGTTGTTTTGGGGTGGGTCGATGGATCTTATGCGGGTTTATATGCAAACTTCGTGTTCGGCTGCTGTTGGCGTTTTGATGCTTATACTGTTTGCTGATGTTGTTGCTGTTGTTTCTGTTGTCGTTGTTAACACGGCTGGCACTTTCAGCTTACTTTGACTTTGGCCTATACTGTAGTGTCCTAGTGCGTGTGGGTATGCTTGTTTTTATTCCGAATGCACGCGAAGTTTTATGCCAAGCACAGCTTGTACCACCCCGCATATTGAATCGCTATTGGCATATTCTATGTGAGATGCTTATGGGTTTCTACAGTTTTGTGAAAATTTATTCCTTATTTGTGTCTTTATTGTTTTGGTTATTCCCAGAATTATATAATATTTTTAGCAAAAACTTCTTTTGTGCTCAGCTAGTTATAACTATTAGCGCAGACCGTTTATGCACTCATTGCATTTATTTCTTATATCATTTAGTTATTTAGCCACTGTTACTAGCATAAGAGGCTTAAGAGGGGACCTAGCACTGAGCCTTGCGTTCGAGATAAAGTAGCTCTTGGTATTTCGTCAGTATAGAAAATCAGGCTTCTGTTTTTAAAATAGCTTATTACAATGTGCATGAAGTTTTGAGCGAATGTTATGCAGAGCTTTGGTTATGTGTGGTCAATTCACTGAGTTGAATGCTTTCTTTACATCCAAAGTAAATACCTCGCAGTATTTTTTGCACAATCCGCAGTATCAAGACTACTTTTAGTGTATCAACAGTAGATCCTTTTTTATAAATCCCTATTGTATCTCCGAGAATCTCCCGATTTTATGAATTGCTAACTACGCTCAGTTTCGTATTTTTTGCTATTAGCAATTTTTTCTTTTTCCGTGGCTAACGAGTGTAACTCTTCACATAGGAAATCACAAAACTTTTAAAAATATTATTTTTTGCTGCGGGTAATTGCCGACTTTACGATCTTTTTGTGGCTTTTGAATACTTCTCTGAGACTTCTCTGATTTTACTTCGCTCCACCCCGGTTCCACTATAGGCTATGCCTAACTAAATTTCAGAGCTTTGGAATTTGCGTTTGCTCCACGCATTGTTGCGTAGAATACTGTGACTATTTTCTTTTTACTGCTGATATATGTAGTACGTCAGGCGGTGTCGTCGCCTGTTGCCTTTGTCTTTTGCGACAGACTAAGTAGCTTAAACAGGGCTGTATCAAAGTGTTGTGAATTCCAGCTTCCCTTTCGGGAAGTGGCTCTGCTAAGAAGTTCTGTCTCTTGGGAGCACCGTATTTTAGCAATAACTGCCATATGGTACTATTTGTGTATATGTTTGACATACGTTAAAATCGCTCTTAAGAAGACGATCATAACAACTTGCAAAATATATCCCCTTTTTATTCACCCATATGAAACATATTTAAGGGACTCAGGAGCAGGTCTTTAAGGGTTGCCCTTGCAAGGATACAGTTATTTCCGAACCCTGAAAGTATTGCTAAGTTTGTATGGCCACATGATTGTATACGCCTGTATACAAGAGCTATCTGTTTTCGCTCAAGTTTCTTCGAGGATAGTTATTTCGTCGAGGCCTTTGCACACGTTCGTGACGGTGTGGGTTTTAGGCTGCTATCCAGGTATCCTTTTAGAGTTTTCCTAAAGTAGGTTACGTTTGTTTCAAGTTCCTCCAGTTCGCTGCCATTATTTTTCTCATGATATATTACATAATCTTTTTTGACATTATTATGGCGTCTGGTTTTGATCCATGGTGTTTAGTTGTGGTGTTTTTTCGTGTTATTTTCAATATTTGATACTTTTTTGTTTGAGTTTTTAGGATTCTACGTAGCTCATATCTCCTGCAGTGTTTTTGGAGTATTTGCCACTTTACACATTGGAAATACTTGAGCAACTTGCTTCATTATTCTCTTGGACAGATTTTTGAATTTCTCGATTCTCACATGCAGGCACCTACATAGCTCTTTAATTTTGCCAGCGAGCTGGTTAAAATATGTGCATTTTCAGTGCATATTTGGATTCTTCGATATTTTCCATTCTTTTGTTGATCTAATATCTTATTTTCCTCATGATCTTAGAATTCCTCCTTTCCACCCGAATTTACTCATTCTAAGCTGAAAAAGTAACCGTTTTAAAAAAATACGTTCTTTTATTAAGCTAACTCAGATATTGGCCGACATATACGGTTTAAAGTCATCAGGAAATTCGAATATCTTTATATCAGGTATATAGTTTTAGCAAACATACATACTGAAACGGATTTTCTCCAAATTTCAATTATATACATATCTCACTTATTGACCATTATTTTCGGTAAAAAGTTGACTTGAGTAATTTTAAGTCATAAGGTTGCACACCTGAAAATTTTTGTTCTGATATTATATATTAACTGATTCTTGCTTTCTAAACTGGACAAATGGAATTTACAATTGTGTTATATGGGAAGTAGACGTAGTTTTAGCCCGATTTTGTTCGCATTGTAAGATAGGAGGATTTGGTTGAAATCGATCGAGATGGTTGCGAGGTATGTGATTTTATCTGAAAGTCGTCGGTGTCACTCCTGTTAACAAATTTTGACACCTGCTTGTTTAAAGCCCTCTGTGCTTTTAGTAGTTTTTAACAGTATCGGTAGTGGGCGGGGCTATTATCCGACTTTTCCATTTTCCCACTGTCGGTAGAAGTTTTTTTAATATTCTCTTTAGGCGAATTTATTTGTTGTAGCTTTAGTGGCTTCAGAATTATGTTTATTAAAGTTATTAGAGGGCGGTACTATGCCCACTTTATCAAACATTTTTGCGATTCCCTGTGTCAAATTAGAGTTATATATCTTAATTTGGTGCTTAGTTATGGGAGTGGTCCGATTATGCCCATCTACTAACGCGGTCTTGAAATCCTGCAGTAGAGCTTCCGTTTTTCGTTTGTATGGAGATATTTTTCGATATTAGTAAATTTTCGAAACAAACTTAAAATTTTAAAGTAACTAACTTAAAACTTTAACAAAATAAGTTTTTCTTATGTTACTCTTTTGAAGTAGTACTTCGTACAGTCTCAATATGTTATTTGTCCACTGCTCTTATTCTCATATTCTTATAAACATCAATATGTACATATACACTGTATGTATATACGTCCATATCCAAGTATGTCCGTCAGTCTCAAGCAAACGTATAAAAAATTTTAATTAAAATATTAGTACGTCACAACAATACTATTTCGCAGTGCCATCATTCGAATACAACAACTTGGGCTTGCCATGCATTCATATGGAAAAACATCGATAATACTAGATCAAGCATACAACCGCAGTGGAGGTAAATGCAATTGCTTAAGTGAGCAAAAAATAAGTAAAGGAAGGAAAAAACACCGGCTGGTCTTGAATGCTCATCGATGGCTGTCAGTTATTGCTTTACATATTTTTCAGTGTTTTGTTTTTGTCTGAAGCAAACGCCTCTGTTCAGCAACTGTATGTAAATGTTTGTGTATATGCATTCATAAAGAGAACGACGACTCATTGGCAGAGCAAAAAATGTAAGCGAAAGGTGCACAGCAGCTGTGAGCAAGCAGCCGCCGAAGGCATTTAGGCAACTGCTGCACACACTATGCGCACTCATCAAGGGAACAGCTGTTTTGCTTGCCATACAAACGATATCCACAACTACAAATTATTGGATAACGCGCATGCGTCAGAAAAGCATTTTCCAATTGTTATGGTGGACAACAGATGGAAGAAACGACAGCAAGCGTATGAGTCAATGCACATACACACACCCAACATATTAACTAAGAGAGCGTGAAACTACGAGAGAGCAAAAAACTCAGTGTCACGACAGGACTAAACAGTAATGACATTTTAGCCAAAACGCTTTTTCAACCAAAATCGTAATGCCAAATATTAACGCGCCGTCGAACCGTGAGCACGTTCAAGGGACAAATTACTGGATGCGAGGTCAAAATAAAAAAGCTGGTTCGAAGGCACATTCCCAACTGCACCGTGTTCGTATGAAACAAAAGCAAACCAGTCACGCTAGTCGTTTTGTCTTTGCAAACGCAAAGCAATGCAGCAAAGACAATTGAAATTCCGATGAGAACGTGGCGCGGGTGTTGTGACCAGCTATCGGATCACTTGAACTCAGTGCCATCGGAATTCGAGTTAGTGCCGGTTGTGTGTGGCGACCGAACAAAAACAAGCGGACCGGTTTTGTTGATCAGCACCTCCACTCTATGCTAAATTCTTTGCGCGGTGCTTAGTGAAAAGGTACATATTTTGAAATATAAGTGATTTCTGTAAAAAATGAAAGTGAAGAAAGTTTGTGTCCTTAGTCTTTAGTGCACAAACTCCTTAAATGTCCTTTTGTGTAGGTTTTAGCGGGCGAACGAAAAAATTTGAAATATAATTAATTTATACAAATTACAAACTAAAATGAAAACAACGCAACAAAAAGTACTGGGCTTGCTAATATAAAGGCGAAGCAATGAAAAATGTATTTGTGTAATTCGTACAACAGATTCCAGCCCGCAGCTGTTTTAATATTTTGCAACAAACGTCGCTTCGCTGAAGGAATGAAATAAAAAAGAAACAATCGTAGTAATAATAAGCAAAAAACAGAAAACCAAAAAATAACTGAAACGCAAAAAATTAAAAGTGGGAACTGGACTGCTGAACAAATTTTTAAATTGTGCACCGATGAAGCATAAATAAATTTTGGGCAAAAGTAGTTTAAAACAGATGCCCCGCGGTGCGAAAGCTAAGTAAAAATCGCTATCAGAAAGAGGCAACCGCCGCCGCCAGCCTAAAATAAAAAAAAAAAATAAACATTGCAGACTTAACTACAAGTGCATTCGCGTTACATTCGAAGGCAAAGTTATTGACAAAAGGTAAACAATTAAGTCACAGTGAAGCGTTGCCGAGCAAAGCAGTTGCACGTGGCTAAATGTGGAACTTTAAGAGGAAGCTCGTATACTCGGGGTAAAAACAAACCGCTACAACCTAGCACATTAGCCTCCACTACACCCCTTCTATTTCGGCTGTGTGCACCATAGATGTGCTCCGGCTGAAACGTTGAGAAGGATAGAAAACAGCTGCAGCTGTTTCACTGTGTCATCCAACTGACTGCCGCACAAAATAATACAACTGCATACATGCATACCATATAATCGCTTGTGTACATATGTATGTCGAAAAATAAATATGGGTACGAAATTGTGAAACAAAAATAATAAAGAAAAAAAAAAACATCGTGGAGATGTTCAAAATTTAAGAACTTTCATAAATTCATCCGCTTTACAAAATACGGTGAAATAGATATAAAACAGCACCCCCACCCCTGATGCACACAATTACGAATGTGTGTAGGAGTTTTCAAGGCGTAAACAATAACTAATTAAAAGTAACTGTCAAAGAAGCTAAAAAAACAATCGTTGTGCACGCGGTATCTTAGGCGGGTCGACCAGTGCTCTTTTAATATTCTCTTAAATGATTGAATTGTGATAGATTAAGTTGGGCTTTACGCTGTGAGCGTTTTCCAACTAAATCAATTATCGATCAACGTCTTCTCCAACCCCAATTCACTAAGAAACGCATATGTGGCACTCTATCAATCATATGGCCCCTATAATATTTAAGATGAGAAGATGCTTATAAACTCTTCATTTTGTCAATAATTGAAAAATTTTCACGCTCTACGCCTCTTGGCAATCGTGACTTGGTAAACATTTGCACTGGCCGCATTTTTCTCCTTGGCACATTTTTTTATGGTGAGTACACATTTACAGTTTTACTTTAATTGCCATGATAAATTAATTTTGAGAATTATATAATAATTTAAAAAATTACGTATATATTCCATACAAATTAGGATATTTTTTTTTTTTTTGTATAACATATAATAATACAAAACTATTTTAAGATTATATCGTTCATTTGTCCTTATTTATTACCAAGCGACATTTCAAGAATATATTAAAATTTTACTCTGAGCTAAAAGCCGCAAAAACGAGCTCATGACGTAAAGCCAGATTATAAATCAATTATGATTTTGAATAATGTAACAGAGCAGAAGCAAAAAGCAATACATGAATCAGTTGACATTATTTATAATGGAATAAAGGTAACAGATTTGGTTGGGTTAAGTTAGATAGCTGATTATTCAACGCTGCGGAGGAATCACACTTAGACTGTTCATTCAGTACTTTGTGAAGTCAAATGAAGAAATTTCAGTGACTAGCTATTAGCTATTGGAAAAGCGCACTGAACCTATCAGAAATCTGCTAAGGTGCTTTGTGTCTATTTCTGCTATCTCACCTGGATGTCTAAGTGTATGAAATCCGTTTAATTTTATGGCTTGTTTTGGCTAAAGCGAGAAGTAAGTGTTGTGATTTTTCTATCTCATTTTCTTCCAAACAGCTGATGCAGCTGGAATCCAGTAAGATGTTCAGCCTTACTGCATGAATACCGATGGTACAGTTTCCTGTTAAAAACTTTGCTAAGAGCTCCCTACATCTCTTCCGATTCACTACAGACTAAAAGGCCTTACGACTGCAAAACTGATGGTAGTTGATCAGCGGTTGTGGTCCAGTAGCAAATCACAGGAAGCCAATGGAGCCACTACCCGTTCCCATTATGCAGTACTTGAGGTACCTATCCTAGCAAGCTCATCAGCCTTACAGTTTTCAGCAATACCACGGTGGCCATCACCCAAGACTAATATTGCTGCCATACTATCGAAGTGGATAGTCACCACTGTGAAGAAGGTTTCGCTTTGGAGCAGTAGATCTACAAATTAATTCAGGAAAATTTTATATATCTTAGACACATAATTATTACCAAAAAGCTTACAGGAAAACAATCCCAATACCACATACTATAACATGTCATTTACTAAAACACTAATCATATATAGTAAAGACAGCCGGATGTTCGAAAATTCTGATAATAGTTATATGGCGGGTAAGTCAGTTTTCGCTCAACTTTATCTACAAGTACTTTAGGCACAAAGATACACTGTTATGAGTAAAATACGCTAGCTAGATTTAATTGAGATAACTCACATATTGGCCGATATATGCGGTCCAAAGTCACCCCAAAGTTCGATTATCTTTATATTATGTATATGGAGGCTTCGATTAAACCCATTTTTGACATATAGACATACCTTAGTCAGAGAAGTGCTATCCCTGAATTTTAATTATACTCGTATATTTCAGACATTGACCAATATTTTCGAACAAAAGTCAACTATAGGTACTGACATTATTCGTAGAAAGTTTAATCCCGTTATACTAATTGCTTCTGTACTTATATTTGTGTACCGAAAATTAAACGAATCAAGTGGAATTTAAATATGTATTATATGCGCAATATGCGTGGTTATTGTCTGAGTCCTCTCATTTTCACAACGTGACATAGGAATATGAAAAGAATGACACCTTTATAAAGCCTTGTCCTTCTTTCCGGACATCAAATTTTTACGTTACTGGCGTATTTAGTTATTGATTAATCGGGCATTTAGTAGTTCTGAACAGTACAGTTATATGGGGAGTAAACGAGGTTTTCATCTGATTTAAGAATTCTGATATTCGTGCTGGGCGAATTTGATTGTTGTAGCTTTACCGGTTTTGCTACAGCGATATCCTGTGTCAAATTATAGTTTTATATCTTAATTTAGTGCTTACTTTATAGGTTCTCGTTTAATGGCGCTTTGTAGGCGTGGCAATGGTCCGTGACAGGCAGACAGTCAATCGATTATTTAGAAATATTATTTATATATAATATTTTAATATTTAGAAATATATAGCTCCATATGTACCTCGATTAGTTTTAGGTTATATGTACAACCGTTAGATGAACAAAACTATTATAGTCTTTAGCAACTGGTTGCAAGAGTATATAAATGAACAAAAACACAAACGTGCCTTCCCAGCAGGAGCAGGATCCTTTCTCTCGTCTCGTCGTCCCCGCGCCTGCAAAAATCATCTTGGAAAACAAACATATTCCTCGTATGAACATAGTCATTAATGTTGCGTTGATGGCAGTGAACACAGAGTGGCCACATAATATGTACCAAATACTTGAATAGATGTGTATGCATGTTTAACTAGACGCGCTGTTTGTTTCCTTCAAATTGATTGCTTCAGCTGTTTGGCAGCTGCTCAGAAGCACTTTTGAAATCATATTCACATGCGCACATGTGAAATTACCAAGTAAATGAGTATACGAGGCACAGAGTTAGTGGAATACTATCTTATGCCATCTCTATTTATGTACTATATATTTGAAAATGTAATAAATGCTTGCAGGTATGAATGCATAATATATTTGTATGTAAATTTTATAATGTATATTTTAATGTAGTATGCTTATGTATGTATGTATRTTTTGGTTACATCAAAGTGTTGACTTTAGTTATTTTACAACGGTTGGTTTAATCTCTCAGAGAAATGGAAAATATTTATACAAATTTAATATTTAGCTAAACTTTCGAAATCGAATACTCTCTAGAAGAGCATTGATTGAAATATTTTCACATAGTACTAAATTAAGAACTAAATATTATGATTGAAAAAAGGTGAGCCACATATTTTAAAACTTAGAACATAGGTGAGGTCAATAAGGCAGTTTTACGATACAGAAATGCGATACTTCCGTATGTATATAATTGCGTATGAGATAAAAAAAAAACTGAATGTAAATTCTTGATTGTTGTGATATTGAATATTGTCATAGCCCCAAGAATTAGGTTGCTGTTACCTCAGTCACCAATATAATCAACGGTGCTAATGATATTGCATATATGTCTATTGAATGGCTCGGCCAAAGATTTATTTTCACCCTCAGCAGTGTATTTTACGTTTGCTACGAAGTTTGTTACACCCAGAAAGAAACGTCGGTGACCCAATAAAATATATAGCTAGTATTTTCTGTTTCTTGGTATCATTGCAGCGTTGTTGCGATTTGATTGTTACTAATATATTACATATAAGTTCATATACGAATATTCGAAAGTATTCGGTAGGAAAGCACATGAATGGTGGAGCGTAGCTGTTGTTAATAGCATTTGGTGTATGTTTCTTATGGGGTAACAGTCGCACATGCAGTCGGCGACCGGCCGCAGGTCGCTATGTTTGGTGTTTCGCCATCTAATCACTCTTATTATATGTGTAAAAGTATACATGTGTACAGTATCGGACAAAACATATTATCATCTCCTATTCTCACATTTATCATTTTAAATATAAAACAAGTAAGGAAGGGCTAAGTTCGGGTGTCACCGAACATGTTATACTCTCGCATGATAAAGTGATAATCGTGATTTCATTATCCGCCATTTACATATTCTTTTATTTTGCTGTAAAATTAATTAGATTAGATCAATTTGTGTATTTTGAGTATTGATTTGTATTTTCATTTATTTTAACTGTATTGATTCACCGATATTTTCGGTGAAAAACTAGGTTAGGTTAGGTTAGGCACTGAGTTTTTCGTGTTCGATATCAGCGACCTTGAAAAGGTATAGTCCGATCACGACAATTTTTCCACAAGGGATACCTCAGCTCAAATACCGTAATTGTGTAAAGTTGTATTCTGCTTTTATCATTGGTTCCTAATGTGTATATTATACAGAGAAGGCATCAGATGGAATTCAAAATAGCGTTATATTGGAAGAAAGCGTGGTTGTGAACCGTACATATCATCAGGGTGTTAGGAAAATATTATATACCGAATTTCATTGAAATCGGTCAAGTAGTTCCTGAGATATGGATTTTGGTCCATAAGTGGGCGACGCCATGCCCATTTTCAATTTAAAAAAGCCTGGGTGCAGCATCTTTCTACCTTTTCTTCCATAAAATTTAGTGTTTCTGGTGTTTTTTTTTTAGTCGGTTAACGCACTTTTAGTGATTTTCAACATAACCGTTGTATGGGAGTTGGCATGGTTATGACCGATTTCTTCCATTTTTGAACTGTATATGGAAGTGCCTGAAGGAAACGACTCTATAGAGTTTGGTTGACATAACTATAGTAGTTTCCGATATATGTACAAAAAACTTAGTAGGAGGCGGGGCCACGTCCACTGTAAAAAAAAATTACGTCCAAATATGACCCTCCCTAATGCGATCCTTTGTGCCAAATTTAATATCTTTATTTATAGCTTAGTTATGACACTTTATAGGTTTTCGGTTTTCGCCATTTTGTGGACGTGGCAGTGGGCCGATTTTGCCTATCTTCGAATTTAACCTTCTTATGGAGCCAAGAAATATGTGGTATCTAAATTTTTACTCAAGTTACAGCTTGCACGGACGGACGGACAGAAAGACCGATTTCAACTCTACTCGTCGCCCTGATCACTTTGGTATATATAACTCTATATCTGACTCTTTTAGTTTTAGGACTTACAAACAACCGTTATGTGAAAAAACTATAATACTCTTTGTTGCGAGAGTAAAAACTATTTATTTTATGAAAACATACAAAGCATTAGAAATTATTTCACTCCATGCCATTTTATTCGAAAAAAATTAGTCCAATATTCAGTGCGACAAAACATATTGATAATAATGATTGTTATATAACATTTTATAGCATAATCACTATTTTTAATTGCTTGACTGCATCTATTTGGCGGAGAAGCTATAAGATTGTCATTAACTTCTGGAAGGTTTCGAACAATTTTTTTTATCCCCATTCACTCTTTCTTTATCTATTCTTCTATTGATTATTTATTACTCGAAAGAGTAAGGATTGGCCACCTTAACATTAATACTTAGGGCTACGACCCAATTCGCCACAGGTTTCTTCATGTGCTTTAGGTCGTTGTCATGTTGAAACCCATGAAAGTGGGATATTTCACTTAGCATGGGAAATCATCACGTTCTCAAGGATATTTTGTGTATGAATCGATCTTTAATGCCATTGATCCGACGACGAGGTCCAACACCAAACTCGGAAAAACATCGCCATACATAATGCCACCTCCACCATGTTTAACTCTACATTGGCAGTATTAGGGATCTAACCTCTTTTTTTTGGTTGGCAAACTCTTTTTATTCCGTCTGAATATTTTGAATTAAATTTTCAAATCATCTTGTTGTGTTGTTCTTCAAGATGGTAAGTTTTCACAGATCTACTGTCGCTAAATTTATTTGAAATTAAGCTCGCTGTTGATCTATTGATACAAAGTTAATACAAATGTTTTGTTTTTTTGACAATCCATTCCTGTAGACTTTAGTAATTAATTGATTTAATTCTATTGAATGTTTGTTTCCACCGATGGCCACTTTTTATACTCTTGCAGACAAGATGAATTGAAATCCGTCCGTTGATCCGTTCGTGCAAGCTGTAACTTTAGTAAAAATTGAGATATCTTGATGGCATGCATCTTGATCGTTGATGGGCGCAATCGGACCACTGCACTATGGTCGGAAATTTCATTTCGTTGGCCAAAAGTCAAAATGTTTGCAGTCCCGAAATATGTTGTTGTTTCTGAAATCTAGTAGTCAACGCTCCAAAACAACCAAAAATGAATTTTGTTGTTGTAATATGCAATTCACCGTTATTCGGCGAGTCATCGAAGTTGAATTTGTTTGCTTCATTTGTAAACATAATTGCGTTCGGTGTTTTATAGTGCTTACTTCAATTGCTTGTTAAAGCTGAAAACAAAGCGTGTTAAATGAAAGTTTAAATGGAACACGAAAGTGATGGTAAGCTTATTAATTTTGTAAAATATAATACTCAAAAGTTGGATACTCTAAAAAATAAAATAACTTTTTCCAAAAGTCTTTAACATTTTGGAATTTATTTTATTTTTTAAGTTTGAGTAAGCTTAACACATTTTGTTTAGGAGTGTTAAGCATATGATTAAAAACCAAATTACTTTGAAGTGTTTAGATTTTGAAAATGTTTATCTCGATTTGCGGTTTTTGAGTAATTTTTTTTTTTCAGTCGTAATTTGTTTACAGAATTCAGCAGTTTTTGATATTTGGTTGACCAAGCAGAAGAAAGGACAAAATAAAACGCTCTAATAAATTATTTTATACAAAAATGTGGAGCCGATAACATTTCAGATGAATGCTATAAGCATTTAACAAAAAAAACACGCATGCTTAACAATAATTTGTCTGCAAAGTGGGAAAAGTGTCATAGAAGATTAGATGATTTTAAAATTAAATATCCTGGCTGGGTTTGTTCAGAAACTGTAATAAACAGGCAAATAAATTTAGAAAACACTTCTACAAAGACTCAATGCAAAAAATTAAATGATGAAAAAATTGTATCACTAGCTGGACGCCCTCAACTTAAGTACTCTGAGAAATCTAAACGAAGTAAGAGAAGGCAAGCAGCAAACCTCTCGATGTCAGAACACAACGAAACAAATCTGTTAGTTCAAGCATCATCAATTTCGGCTCGAAAAGAAGGACAAGTAAATTTGGCAGTTGTTTTAAAAGAAACCATCGAAAGTCCATCAAGACCATCCAAGATTAGGAAGCTATATGTCGATGATGTAAAAGCACCTATTGTGATGTCTGATTAGGAAGCGTTAGCATTTCTTCTCGAATTTCGAAGAGCCAATACTGTTCCATCCGGACTTCTAGCAAGGAACGTAACGCTAATATTTATCCACCCTATGATAATATATTAGCAATAAAAAGTAAGTGCAGACCCGATGGTGTACTTGTAGATAACAAATGTGCAAAGGTTCCTTTACAAATGCTTTTAAACCATACGGCTAAAAGAATTATAGAGATGCAAAAGGAAGTATTTGCGACAATTACGGGTAACTTCATATCAACGGAAATGATATTTAGCTCCGGTTTTGACAGCAGCTCTGGTCAATCTCAATATAAGCAATCTTTCCTTGATCAAAGTACATCACGAAATGCTGATTCATGTCTTTCGGCCACAACAGTGATTTCCTTGAGACTCTTGAGTAGCGCGGGAGCCCCGATTTGGAATAATTGTTTTCCGCAGTCCACAAGATTTTGTCGGCTTTTAAAATAAGAATACACGAGTGAAACTAAGGAAATGATAACAAGAGAAGCTGCTGACTTAAATAAACAAATTCAAGAGCTTGAAAACTTACGTGTTGAAATCGAAGCTGGTAAGATAATCGAAATAACGTTCAGAGTGTTTTTAACTGTTATAGATGGAAAAGTTTTGAATGTTTTAACCGATACAAAATCAAATCAAAAATGTCCAATATGCCATGGAACCCAAACTGACTTTGTTAAAGTCACAGATTATAACAGCGTAAAATTTCATCCTAACGATGGAAATCTAAAGTACGGAATTAGTCCACTGTACTCCTGGATTAGATTATTTGAGTTCGTACTACATTTAGGATACAAGATGGAAGTAAAGAAATGGCAAATTAGATCGGAGGAAGATAAAGATGCAATTAAGATAAGAAAAGAGTATATCCGGAATGAGTTGTGGAAAGAACTAAGTTTTCATGTTGATGTTCCGAAAGCAGGTGGTTGTGAATGAGAATAATATTAATATGTTTATCTTGTCAATTTTCCCTAAATTTGAAGATTATTGCTTTCAAACTGGTCAATTATATCAAAGCAAGTACCCCTGGTTGCCAATGACTCCCACAGTACATAAAGCTATAGTTCACTCAAAGCAAATAATGCAGAATACACCACTTCCTGTTGGTTACTTCGGAGA
Organism: Bactrocera latifrons; assembly: GCF_001853355.1. Classification (NCBI taxonomy): domain Eukaryota; kingdom Metazoa; phylum Arthropoda; class Insecta; order Diptera; family Tephritidae; genus Bactrocera; species Bactrocera latifrons. The sequence continues at coordinate 53,694 of NW_017537002.1, forward strand.
GGATGCAGCTGAGTCACGAAACAAATATATAAAAGCGACAGACTGCACCATGCACATAAGACTAGCCGCATTGACAATCTTTTCGATGTATTTCATAGAGCTCTTGATACATCGGATCCATTAATTTCATCTCTTCGCTTAAATACACGTGTGTAAAGGAATTATTGTATTGTGCGGGTATCGGTGAAATATGTGCGACTGAGAATTTAGAAAATATGGATGACGACGAGGGCGACGAGGACGATTATCCAGAAGAACTTGAACAGGAAAATACATTTTTGGATAATGAATTGTATTTAAATTAAAGAGTTAAATAAAATTTTAATATTTTCGTAAATACGTGTGTAAATTATATTTTCAATTTCCAGAAACAACATATTTACTCGTAAATATCGTACATTTTCTCATTTAGAACTAAAAATAAAAAATAAAAAAAATGAAAAATTTTATGTAAACATTTTTTTTAATTTTAATTCTAAATGTTGATAATTAAAAAAAAAAATTAATTATTTTATACAAAAACACTTAAATTATACTGCAACTTCAAATTCCAGTCAAAAATTCCGTTATTTTAAATTTTAATAGTTTTGGCCAAGAAAAGTGATGTTTCCGACCATAGTGCACTTGCCACGTGCAGAAATCGCCATAAACCGAAAACCTATAAAGTGTCATATCAAAGCACCTTATTAAGATACAAAACTCATAATTGACACAAGGGACTCGCATTAGGAAGGGGCACCTGCCCAAAAAAAATTGGAGAAGTGAGGGTGGCCCAGCCCTCTAATATGCTTAATATACATACATATCTCCTAAACCGCTTAAGTTACAACAACCACATTCGCTCAGCGCGAATACTACAAAAACTCCTACCTATAGTGTGAAAATGGACGAAATCGGATGAAAATCTGGTTCACTCCCCAAATAACGGTACTGTTCAAAACTATTAAAAGCGCGATAAATCAATAACTATATGCGCCAGATAAATTTAAATTTTCCGCCGGAATGGCATCAGAGAGCTTTATGGGAACCTTTGTGAAAATTGAACGATGGCGTGGCACCGCCCACTTTTGGGTGAATTCCCATATCTCGGGACCCTGCTGACCGACTTCAACAAAATTTGGTACTTGGCATTTTTTTTAGAATCCTATGTCACGTTGTGAAATGAGCGAAATCGGAAAATATACACGCCTACTTCTCATATAACACAATTTTAAATTCCATCCATTCCTTCAGTTTCGAGTACGCAAATCAAGAACAAATCAATATAACTGGATTAAAGTCTGCACAGTTAATGCCCTTAGTGTATGCCACTTTATGACCAAAAATTATTCAAATCCAATAAAAACTGTTCACGCTCCTAGGGACCCAATATTTATACCCCTGTACATATAATTGACTTTTGTTAGAAAATATTGGTCGAACTTCCGGGAGGCTTTGTACCACATATATTGGCCAATAGGAGAGTTATCTCATTGAAAATGAGCTAGCGTGTTTTACTCATATCAGTGTATCTTTGTGCCAAAAATAAATATTTAAATTTGAGCGAAAACTTGACTTACCCCCATATAACTTTTGTCAGGATTTTCGAACGTCCGACTGACTTTAGTCTTTATGATTAATTTTTAGTATGTGACATGTTAACAATATGTGGTATTGAGAAAAATATGTAAAATCTGGCTGATACTACCGCAACTTCCATATACTCGTACTGCATATAATGGCTTTCGTCTTTCTAACAAACCTTAGAGCCTTAGTGTCTGTCAGCATATGAGTTATATTTATATAGTATGTATATGTATATAAAATTGGTTGAATTTCGATCCTCAGATAGAGGTTTAACATCGTATGGTATTTCCCTCGCTTTGATTCTTGAAGGTTGCAAGAGTATAAAACTTTCGGTTGTATCCGTACTTAGCCCTTCCTTACTTATTCATATTAGCTCCTTCGTGATTACTACAATTTAAATCGCGTCACGACTTTTTATGTTAAACTAAAATTATGCTTTTTTATGTCGTTTCTCAAATTGCATAAAGAATACAAAAATTTTCACAAAATAACGGGATTTTTGACCCTTATTGCGAAAAACTGCGACTATAATTTCTTTTTTATAAAATATAAACTATTAAAAAAATTATACGGGATTTCATTGTTTCACCAATATGCCTTTATATTAAAAAACGTTTTTTATATCTAAAATCGTAATTTGGAGTATACGACATGTATTTAGCATTCATAACCATCAGTCCAATATGTTTTGTCCGACACTGTATATAGTACTCATAAAAAGTGTATATGGTAGATATATGTATATACATACTATATTGGATAGTCGAATAGGTTTCTATATCTAATCAAACTTTTACTAATTCTTTATATTTATAATAATAAACAAATATGTCGATCACTTTTTGCAATTTTTCCGTTAAGAGACATTATTCCATCAGTATAAAAATTTCATCAGTGTAAACCGAAATTTCGAAATTTCCAGAATCGAAGCGAGCGAACCATTGCTACGCTACACGAACTGATATAGCATCGTCTCCGCAAACTTCATAAATTGGCATTCTTCCCTTTCTTTATACAAAAAATTAAAATATAGCGAATTTCATTATTTCATTATTTTCATTAATTTTTAAGCAGCTGTAACTTTTTTTCAACTTCCCCGCATTTAATTTAATAATTGGCTAAATGAAGCTTAAAATCTCACCTTTCCAACACTATATGGTATGACACAATGTGATTGGTTGCACTGGAGATATACGACTGAAATTGACCAAATACGAAACAACTTTTTTGACTACCAAATATATTATACTTGTATGTATATGTATGTACATAATGGAGCGATATTTTTAATTTCATTCAATTGATTTCGCTGCTCAATTCTTTCCGGGAGATCTACTGTTATGTTATTCACTAGAAATTGATTCTGAATTGTACAAGTAAGGAATAAGTTTATTGATGCTGGATTTGTATACTGTAAAGTTAAAGAATCAGTTGGAATTTTAAGGTTTTGTTATATGGGAAGTAGCATTGGTTGTCATCCAAGCCCATCGCGGAGCCCTTCCCTGTAATCTTTGTTGTGAATTTAACCTTAATGACTTTTTTATACTGTTAAGAGCTCAATGACCGTGGTCCTATTATGGCCATCTACGATCTCGTTCCCCATTTTTCGCCAGGAAACATTTATGCCATATTTAATTTTGATATCTCAATTTTACTCAAGTTACAGAATAGGAATTCAATTCGAAATTCAACAACGTATCTTGATCCTTTATATGTATATACATATTTATATCTATAACCTTATATCTAACTCTATTATTGTTTTTATTCTTATTGAGAAAAATAAGTGCATTGGATTTATTACAATTCTTTTGTCTACTAACTTTTTAAATGGAGAGTGAAAGGACGAGATTGCGAGATATCGTAACAAAAATATCGGTATAATTTTCATGATTGCAAACGGAACCCTCACCTCTTTATATTCATGACGTCACGAGCCACTGAATTTCTCTGTCAAACACACCCCCAAACGTAATGGGACTTTGAAAGTATTTTTTGTATAATTCTTTTATTACTTACATGTAGATAGATGCAGGACGGGATGGCATTTCAAACTCCTTACGTACAGCTGCAATCGCAACCATTGGTTTTCGGAAAGTGCAAAAGAATAGCTGGTCCTACTACCGTAGGATAAGCCTCCTCAATATCGCCTATAAGGTTCTATCGAGAGTATTGTGTGTAAGATTAAACAAAATGATTGGGCCTTACCAGTGCGGCTTTAGACCTGGCGAATCAACAACCGACCAGATATTCACCACGCGCCAAATCTTGGAAATGTCCCGTGAAAGGAGAATCGACATATAACACCTCTTCGTCGATTTCAAAGCTGCTTTCGACAGCACGAAAAGGAGCCGAAGACAATGAATGTAATTATTATATTTCTTAAAATAGACCTCTCTACATATTATACAAAGAACATAAGCCAAATACAAAGGAATAGTTTTTTATGTTTACAATGTGTATCAAGAGAAATTAAATTGAATTTGCGCGATTTTCAATTAGAACCGACACGTAAACGCATATCAATTTCCATCGTTTCATGCTTTTATAATTATTGTTGGATTAAAAAATTACGAATGCCCTTGTGTGCAAATTTTAGCGTTCATGTAGAAGAATATGTCTTATTGTGCTGTTATGTCTACTGTAATTACCATTTTCATTCAATTATTGAGTATGTCGTCTGATCTTTCAGCCTCGATTAACACCTGCTCAAATATTTCCTCAGCTTTAGTCCAACTCCAACTACATATGTTTTGCTTATTAGTGGGCCTACAAAGCAACAAGAACTCCGACTACATATGTGCAAAATATAATCAGACAACAAAAATAGAATTAGTGTGTAAATAAAATATAACTTTTTTATTTCAGTAGTGAGCATATGTATTTAGGTGTTTTCAATAGCATTTTTATCGAGTTTATTCACGAACTTGCGGATTTACCGCTGCACTTGAGGCTACAACTGTGCTTAATTATAAATAAATTGTCTTACAAATTTAACTCGTTACTGCATCAACTAAGCAACAGAGACATGCCACGCTTTTGCAGGAAGGCATTTCCACACCTATGTCCACTTACGTAAGTGCTCATACCTTAACACACCTGCGTTAAAGCGGGTTGCTCGTATATGTGGAAAATATTTTACGGATAATTCTGAAAAAATTTATCTAATATGAGTTTAAAACCTGTTTCCAGACTGCGATTTTCAAGAAAAGTTAAGCTTTTAAGGATTATAAAATTTTGTTGAAAACATTTTTTGAGATATCCGAATGAAGTTTAATGCACATGTATCCATATCAGTCAACTACATATATAGTATTTCCCAAATAATGGATTATTCATATATTTCATTTTACCGTGTACTACTTGCAACTACGCAGAATTGTTCTTTAATATACTCGGGGGTTTCACATAGTCTCATAAAGTTATATGTTATAAAGATCCAAAAACATAGCGTTCAGAGTTGTATTTGCGTAAACACGTTGTGAGTACCCCAACTATACTTAAAAGTGTTCGTAGAACATTTTACGGATCCACACAAATTAACCCGCTCTAACATCTACGTACAGTTAGGTCCTACTTAAGTGGGCGCATATTCTTTTAGATGATATTTCGTGGGTGCTCTGAAGCAAGTTTGAGCTCAGTGCAATTAATGGAACTTAATCGGGGCAATTGATTGAGCGGATTCGCTTCGAATTATTAAAGATCAACTTACTTCATATGTAATTTTAAACTATTTCGCTCTGCAAGCTTTTTCATTCAATTACTTGCAATTTGCGCTTCAATGCACCCAACGAAGAAATCGGAACATTTTCTGTTTTAATTCGACTGGCAACAATACTCGGTGACGGTCGATTTAATTATTATTAGGGCTTACGACCTATTGGTAATATAAAGCTAGATTTGTTAACAATATAAAAACATGTCTTCAAAATCGTCGTAACCACATCACATCTCGTTATCATGTTAACTTTACTTAACTAGCAAATATGTTGATATAGATATTTCTAATATTTTCCTAATTCGATTTTTATTGAAACATCTACGTAATAAGCCAATAAATAAAATTATTATTGCAGGCACCTATTGTGGATATTAGTTCTTGATAGAACTTTCACAAACTTATGTTGTCACACGGAAGCCTTTAGATTTGCTTAGCGTTTATTCATTATAATTTCAAACGTACTTTGGAATTTTAAGTAAAGAGTATTACTGTAAGTATTTGGCACAAAATCCTTAAAAATGACATTATAAATTCAATTCGTGACTCAATTTAAGCAAAAATAGTAATTGGATTGAATTATCGTAGTCTCTATTTCTATCATTCAGTAATATTAGTGATTGGCATAGAACTTGGGATATAGTTTTTGACGAATGGAAAACCATCAAACAAGCAAGCCAGCAGTTCTCTAATATGGCTTCAATGTTTGCTAAACCTAAAGTCCGCAGCGGTCCTAAATGAGCGGTTACCGCTTTGGATTGAGCGCCATCCATCGTTGCAACAACGAAGATGCGAAATAAATCTTTATTGTTATTATTTCTTTAAAGGGGATACTTTTGTAGCAAAGAAAGTAAACGATAATTGTAAAAGTGTCCGCAAAAGAAAATGGTAATGAGTGAAAGAAAGAGTGCGTGTCGATACCTTGGTCTCTAACTACTCAAAATTGTCTATAAGCTTTTGTACTTGCGTCAAATAAAACATCTCCAAATTCATTGATTCCTCAGTCTCTTGCGAACTCAGATGTTTTGGTTCAAAGTTACTACATCCCCACGGGGTGGTGTGTAGATTTATTTGGCCAGCTGGGTAGCTATAACGCCAAAACGTATTTTTCCAATAGTTTGGTTACAAGTTATAAGTCAGTTTTTATTTCTTTTAAGAAGTTAGTGATGGCGTGATATCCTTCGATATTTATATTTTCACAAAAATCGATTAACGATGTATTGTTATTTAGAGATGGGTACTTGTTTCGTGTATTTGTGTATTTTCTGCACTGGAATATTATGTGGTTTGTGTTTTCTGGAGTGCTACAGGTTGTACATTTGTCATCGTTGTAAACATTCTGCTGAGAGTAGCTTTGCAAAAACTGTGGTTTGTAAGTATTCGGTTGAATTGTTTTAATTGTGTGGCATTCATTTTGGTATTTTTGTTATGAAACCAAGTTCGTTTGATTAAATCAGGGTAAATTATCCCGTAGTCTTTGCCCTTTGACATTATTTTCCCTTTGTAGTCTTGCTTCCATTCTTCTTTGATTCTATTCTGGATTTCTCTTATTGCGTCTTTGATTGCCCATGGTATACGTACTCGTTCTCCCATTTGTGTTGCTGCTTTCGCCGCCTCGTCGGCTTTATCGCTCATTATTATATTTGAATGTGCTGGTATGTGGTGGATTTCTAATGCTTCTATTCTTGAGGTGTTCATTGATTGAATAATGTACTTGTCACTGTCGTTGTCTTTTACTGTTGATATTCCTCTCAAGCTGTCCGTTTGTATGGCAACTTTGAGGAATCCTTGTTGTATGGCGAATTTATCTATCGCTATAAATTCCGTTGTCATTGAGGACAGATTTTTGTTACAATAAAAGGATTTAGTTGTCGTTTATCGGTGTATATAATTTCGAATTGCTTTGTTTCTAGTTGATGCATTTTTTCCTTGAATATTGCGTTAATTATTGTTTGGTTAGCTTCTCTTTTCGATTTGAATTTGCCTTTGAAGAATTTTATATCTGTTGTAATTTTGGTAGTATGTGCGATCGTGTTCTTTACTGGTGCTATGTTGTATAGTATTAGTTTGTACTTCTGACTTATTTTAAAGTAATTCGTTTTATTGTTGAGCTGGTTTGTAAGTATCATTCTTTTGGCTGGCAGGTTATATGCAATACATTTAACTATCTCTTTCGCCGTGGCTAGTTCAAATCTGTACTTGGGCGGTAGTTCTGCCGCCATATGATATACGACGTGGGTTGGAGAGGTTCTCATTAGGCCTAGGTCTTATATTTGCGTTACAGCAGGTGGTTAGTTTTTGCAGRGCCGTTTTAGATATGTTTGTAAAGGTGGATGCGGCGTATTCTAATTTTGCTCTAGCAAATGCCTTATATAATTGTAGTGCTCTGGTTGGTGATATGCCGAAGGTGCATCCGTTGATGATATTTAACCATCGACAAGTGCTGTTTGTTTTGTTAACAATGTGGTTCACGTGTTTGGTGCATGAGTTGTTTATGCTTATGTATCTTCCCAGGTATTTGATGTGTTTGACTTGCTCTACGTATGTATTGTTTATTCGGATGTTAATTTGAGTGTTTCTTTGGTTGAAGAAAATAGTTTTGGTTTTGTTRAAGTTTATTTTTAGGTTGATTTTATTGCATTCATTTGTGAATTCCTGCAGTTTTCCTTCTAGTTTTCCTTGGGCGTTTTTTTGTTTTTTGTGAAAGCAGATTATAAAGAAGTAGTATGCAAACTGGAAGAGGATTTTTCGTCGTTTATTTGGTGGAGTTTAGCCGTGTAGAGGTTAAATAGCGTTGGACTGAGTCCACTACCTTGAGCTAGCCCGTGTCCTATCGCGATTTTCTGTTGTTGGAGGATTAGTGTTCTTCTTCTCAGGAAGGATGATATCCAATTAACTGATTTTATATTTATTTGTGCTTCTGATAGTGTCTGCTGAAGAGTGTTGATATTGACAGAGTCGTATGCTTTTTCTACAACTACGCATGCAGCCATCTCCTGTAGTTTTCTGTCTTTGTGGTAGGTGATTGTGTTAATTAAGTCATTAATACATTGTGCTGTCGAGTAATGTTTTCTAAAACCGTATGATCTTTCCGGTATGCAATTGAGTAGTTGGATTCTGTTATCTATATGTAATTTAAGTATTCCTTCTATTGCTTTAGCTAGGACTGAGGAATATATTTGTTGGATCATTGCTTTTTTAATAGATCGGAATTATCTTGATTTCTCTCCATTTTTTAGGTATGCACTCATCTTGCCATACATTTATAATTGTTTTAAATAATTTTTATTGGTCCTTGGGTTGGAGAAGTGTTAACATTTTAAAGGATATTTGGTCCGCACCCTTTGATGACTTTAAGTTTGTGGACTGGAGGAATTCATTCAGGTTTTCTATCGTCATTTCTTCAAGAGGCGATTTTGGTATGTTGTGCTCCTGGTCGTTGTTGTTATTTGCTTGTGGTGATCTTGCTATGAATTCTTGGTATTTTCTTTGCTGTGTTATGTTAAATGAGTCCTTCTTATGTCCTTTTCACATTAGTATTTTTTTAGATTGTTTATTTTACTCCACATTTCTTTTATATTTTTGGTTCCTGATATTTCTTTTATTGCATTGTTAAAGTTGTTTTTCTTTTGGTCTTTAGTGTGTTGTTTTAGGTTTGTTTCCGCGGTGATGAGTAGGTTGTTATTTTCTACTGTCTATTGTCTATATGTTGTATGTTTTCCTTGCTGCGTTTCTCAATCGAAATAATTTTTGCGATTCGTTCGTCCACYAATTTTTGGGAGTGTATTTGTTTTTTTTGTGGTTTATGGTATGATTTTGTGTTATTCGTTGGATGTTTTTGTTGAACTCATCTAGATTGGCTCCTGCTTTGAGGTTAGACAAGTCCTTAAGTATTTTTGTAGTTAATACTTTTTTGGGCTTTTTTTCGGATTGTGAATTGGTCAGTAAGTGTTGTATGATGGGACTGTGGTTGCTGTTGGTTATTTTGTTGTAAGTTTTCCACSTGTGCTGTAAGTAGTTKTTCACGAATGTTACATCTRTARCTGATGATATATTATTATGTRTRAATGTTGGWGTGCCATCGTTGAGACAGTGGTATCCGTTGTCTGTTGCTATATTTTCTAGAATCGTGCTTTTGTTGTTTGGTGATCCCAGGATGCTGCTTTTGCGTTCAGGTCTCCGCCTATAACCGTTGTGCCATGTAGTTGTCTGGTATAGGTGAAAAGTATATCAATGACATTTTTAAAATTTGTTGCTGTTGAATTGGGTGGACAGCATATGCTGATAACATTCAAGTTGTTTTTCAAGTTGAGTGTGGTGATACCTATATTTTCAATGTTTGAGGGTATTTTGAACATCGAAAATCTTATAGTTTTCGTTATATAAATTCCTACTCCGCCATATCCATCTTGTCTATTTGCGAAGGCATAGTTGTAGTCTTTAAGGCTTTCAATGTTGTTATTAAGTCAAGTTTCTGATTGCTACATCAATATCGTTATTCTGCATGAACATTTCTAATAATGGTTTGTTTCCCTGCTTTTTTAAACTTTGTATGTTATATTGTTATATTGATTTGTATCTTTGCCGTCATATTATGTTTTATCTTTGTTAATTTTCCATAGATCTGAAGTGACTGTCATATGTTTTAAATTTCTTTGGATATATATTAAGGCTTCATATAGGGCCTTGTTATTAGCTTGTTTTGTATTAAGCAGTTGTTTATTGTTTGGTTAATTTTTGGTGGGGTATACTAGTACTTTATTATTCGTTGTTATTGCGTTTTCTAGTGTTGCTTGTTTCCATTCTTCCATGGTCTTTTATGCATTGTTTTCTTCTCTTAGTTTGTTCTTGTTCGATCTGGCGACTTTGGCATACGAGAATTGTTGGTGCATTGTTGTATAACTGGATTTTATCCTTTTTTGTAGTTGGGGATATTATGTGTCAAGGACCGCGTTGTTGTTCAATAGTTCGAAGAGGTTTCCCAGAACATTTTTATATTTTGTTTGTGCCTCTTTCATAGTCAGGGTTTTCCTTTTGATTGCGTAGGCCTTGACTCTTGCTGGGCAGTCTTTGTTGGTTGGTTGGTGGTTCCCTTTGTAATTAGACATTTTGCGCAGATTGAGTTCAGCTGCCTGCAGTGCTGTGCGAAATGGTTGTATCTGAAGCAACGATAGCATTGCGCAAATGCTACAAATAGTTTCACACTTACCTTGGTGTAACCGAACGTCACTTCCCTCGGTACTTCCAGACCGTCAAACACTATCTAAACTCTTCGTGTGGGAACCTTCTTCCCCTCCTACGTCCGGTTCACTCACATAGCTTTTAAGAWTTTTATTGGGGAAACAATGTTTTCCATTAGTTCCTCTTCCGTAATATCCGTTGGTATGTCGAATATTATGTCCATTTTAGAAACAAAGTGGGCAAAAATCTTCGGTTCCTACTGCTCGCTTGTTTTTTCACAAAGTTTGTTTGCTGCTTTCCCGTTTTTAAATGAGATTTTACATCTTCCAAATCCTATTTTTGTGATATCTAGAATGTCCCCCGCCCTGCTACCCTGTAACCATTTAGTAACTGAGATCGCGTTAATTGGTGCCCTTTCTTTATCGTTATTGTTTTTTTTTGTCTAGGTACACAATATAGGGTCCTTTGTGGGTATCGTTGTACTTAAAGTTTTCATGGATCGGTCGCATTTTTTGTGCTTGCGCGCTTGTTGTATTGCCTGCGGATTGTTTTGTTGTTGTTCTTGTTCGGCTGTTGCTTCGGCTTTTTATGTTGTTGTTGGCTGAGGAGCTGCCTGGCTCCTCGCCTTCGAGGTGCATTTTGTTTATTCTTGTCTGTCTTGTTGTTTTTTTCGCCTTTTTCGGGTTTGGTGTTGGTTGCTCTCGAGTGCACGTCTGGTCGCTTTAACTGTTCACTCGCGAATGCAGATGTTCTTTGACTAAATTTTTCTCACACATTTTCGACTCATTTATTACATTTCCCGTTTCAATTATTTGTTTACTTATACAGTGTGTTAACGCGTTCGTGCAGGGATAAGTAAAAAGTAGAGCAGAAATAAAAGGAAACATATTAAATTCATCACAAGTCTAACGATGTGACATTAGTAAGTAAATGTAAATCTGTAGATAAAAATAACGTGTCACGGTGTTCTCCCGTGGTAAACTGCTAAACTATTGAACCGGTTTTAGTAAAATTTAGCACAATGTGTTCAATTTGATACAACTTAGAAGATAGGGTAGTCTATATTTCAATTATCTTAAAAACCAAAACAATACATATGTATATAAAATAATATATTTCTATACAAAAGCATGTTTTCAAAATTAAAAAAATTTAAAAAATTATCATAATTTTAAATAAGACTCGAAGTGCCAAAAATAACCAAACCTCAACAATCATTCAAAGCATTGTATAGAACAAATCTAGATTAAATAGCCATGTTAAACTTTTCCGGTAGTGCTGGTGGAAAAAACTTTTGATGGTCAATAAGATCACTGCAAATATTTTTGAAGACTTTGCAGTCTAATGAAGGACCTATTGCAGCGCACGAGTTTTCAGAAGTTTACAGTTTATCATGGGTTTCATTTTCGCAATATCCACTAATAAGTTACAATGCCGAAAATTTAAATATTCAATTTAGATTTTAAAATTCCTGATTTTTTCAAAAACCAATTTTTGAATCAATAATTTCAAATCTTAATTCATCTCTAGCAGCAATGATCCCGATTCACTGTTTCTTTGGGTACCTCCACTTTAGGTACGTTTTTTCGCTAAAAACCATTTGATCTTCTAAGTCTACCTAAGTCAATGGTCGGCATGAGAGGATCTGTCACTGTGTTGGTGACCACGAAAAAAAAGTAGCCCAGTGAGAAATTGGAATTAAAATTAAGCAAATTTTATAAGCGAAACTAATTGAACTTGATAGCTGTGTTTTTAGGTTTTCATTAATACGTTCAATATAATCTAAGTATTCGTTTTTACCTAACCAATGAGATATTTTTTGCAAAAAATATATATTTTTCTTTAAAAAGATATTTTCGTTCTTTTTCATCTAAATAACTAATAGTATAATGAAAATTAACAAAATGTTTTTTAAGGATATATTCCCTATTATCTTTTAAAGACTTGGAACATAAAAGGCATTGCATGGCACCAAAGGCATTTAGAATCATACAAAATTTCTCGCAGGGCATATTTGGTTTTGCGCTATAGTCTTGGCCGATGTTAATTCGTTACCATGGATAATATGATACCAGACTTTAGCATTGGCTCTCTTTTTCTCTCAAACGCGTTCCCTGATTATTTGACAGCGATGGAGATCAGGGAATTTCTGACAATTGATTTCAGAAAAGGCGGTATGCCAGAAGTAAACCGCTATAATTTCCTGACGAAATTAGTGTGAAATGAAATTTCATTGAACTGTGCGAACATATATTGGCAAAATAAATGTTTATATAAATTAATTAATGATTTTGCATTTTAGCATTTATATATGTATGAATTTTCAAAGTGTTTAATTTAGTGTTTTGTGTAATTTATTAAATACCCAGTCTAATATTTTTCAACAGTGGCATCATTGATAAATGTTATAAAAAATGCGAGTTTTGACAGCTCTCTCTCGAGTCAAAAAGTCTCGTATCATATTATGCATGTCGTTGCTGGCTCGACAACGACTGAACGATAGAGCGTAAGCGTACGTGTGAAGTTAGTTTGCAAAATTTTACTATGAAATGCCGACCACTGATCTAAGTCAACACCATACTTTGTATTTTTACTCTATTGTGAAATTAGTATTCTTACCATGTACGGTGGCAAAATTCTTAAAAAAAAACACTGATAAGCAAATAGCAGTATTTTGCAAATTCATGTTTACGTAAAATCTTGATATTTTTTTACATATAGTGGCCTGGTAGAGTCTCCATCAAGATCTACTGAAAATAATTAACGAACTATCTATCGACCATAGAAGATTTCTGGCTATCTATAAATACGCGAAATAGTCTCTCAGCTTTTGAAAAATCGGTCGGTATTTCGCTCCAAGAAGCTTCTAATTTACCAGAACAAATAATATCCGAGCACTATAAGATATAGCGACATAAAAACTGACGAATCAAAATCAGCTTAAAAACTTCGTAAAATATGGTGTTTCCTTATTAAAGACTTAAAGGGTGTTCATATCAACACCTAGAGCTATCAAAACGCTTTCCATTAGATGCAAATCGTTAAGCCATTACATTTTCAGATTGTGTTGTATAGTTAGTTACAATAAATAAAGCCTTTGTGCCTTTGGTGCTGCTGAAGTTAACGTTTGCTTCTGTACTACATTTATACCTCTTACTTTTTTAGAATTTAATTACAAAGCATTGTAGAAAGTGTTAGGTTTTTAACTCGATTAGTCAACAAATAGACCCGCACTAAGAATCCCAACCCATGAACTCTTCTCATTTTAATTATTAAGCCATCATTTGTTTTCTTGCAAACTTTTTATGACATGGAGTTTGACCCTTCTTGCGAGTATTTGAACAAAACTGTTGATAAGAGTATCCCGCTCCAGTGTAAAAATTATGATGCAAACTTGTATCAACCAGACGTGCGTGATAATTTGGTATTTGAGGTAAAAGGTAATGCTTTTCTCGCTGCTAATACAACTTACATATGTACATATGTATTTAGTAAATATAGCGATGGACGATTCTCAGATGATAAGTTATGATAGATATGACGGCTTCAAATACGATGAGAAAGCGAAAACGGTGACGCTGACATGCAAGTAAGCCATCGCTCAACACACGCACGCTTTTTTATCACACCATTTGCTAACTCTCTGTGGGAGTAAATATGTATGTATGAACATGTGTGCGCACTTGTAAATTTTACGGACTCCATTGATGGAGTGATGGCAGATCCACGCAGCTGATGCCATTCAGTAGACTTGTAATCGGACAGAGGGTTGAATCGACAGGTTGATTCTCGTGCCCTCTAACGTTTTTTACAGTTAAACTTCAAGCATAACTTCATCATTTTTTTGTATAGTAATTAGTGGCATACAAAGTATTCGGGATGGAAGTGATCGCTTAATGGCTTCCTCTAGCGAATGGCATTCTTTTATGCAAAGTGTTAAAATTTGTTTGGGAAGAAGTATAGAATTTGTTTATGTATGATGAATTATTAAAATGTTTGGAAATAGAAAAATATTGATTGCACTATCTGGCCCCTCATTGGGATCTGATTGGATTTACTGTATCTATTTGACATTTGATTTGTTCTGTGTGCAGGTGTATTTCTTATGCCATTTCGATTACACCAACTCACATGTACTATAAAGGTAAGGAATATTAAATCAATTAGATTCTATACAAAAGTAGAAATATGTATGTGGTAGTGTCTGTGCTGCACAAAAATCAAAACCAGTTGGTCTGAAAAGCACAAAAAATTCAACGTCAATTGTGTGCACAACAAACTCAATTTGAATTATGACATGAACACAGACTGCCTGGCTGACGAGGAGTTGGCTGGAGGCGAGGGTGTCAAGTGCCATTTACATTCGATAAACCGGGAAATCAGTTTTCCAACGCGCTCACTATATTGCCCCATGCTCCCTCCCCCACCAACTTTTTATACATGCACCACATAACCGCTGTTAATGACAGCTGCAACAACAAATGGTAAGTCCAAACACACACACACTTGTGTATTTACATGTAGAGAATAATAACAACAATAGCAACTAAATAAACAATTTGAGAAAGCACATCAGCATAGCCACAGAGCACAAAACGAAAAATCGCAAACATTTTAATTTTAATGGTTTTGTGGAGAGCGCAATTGGGTAGAATTGTCGGCGATGAGTATCTGTAGGCGAAGGTGGTCGCATTTGGTGCATTAGTGTGCATGTGCAGTCGTGTGGGTTGTTGAGTG
This sequence comes from Bactrocera latifrons, assembly GCF_001853355.1. Classification (NCBI taxonomy): domain Eukaryota; kingdom Metazoa; phylum Arthropoda; class Insecta; order Diptera; family Tephritidae; genus Bactrocera; species Bactrocera latifrons. The sequence continues at coordinate 68,896 of NW_017537002.1, forward strand.
GAAAAATGGAAGCTAACCGAAAACACGTTAAAAATTTCTTATCTGCAAATGTCAGCTGACATTTAGCTGGTGAGCGCGGAAATTTTCACAGCAGAGCTTACGCGACTATAGAGGAAAATAATAACAAAGCACAACAAGTTTATACATATATACATGCATATGTTAGCAAATTGGTTGTGTGTAAGCGCATACACACATAAATAGAATATGTATACATGTATGATAGCACACTAGTTTCGGAGGCTAAGTTATGAAAGTACTGAAAAGAAAACCAAGTAATCACGAAATATGTTCCAACGAAATAAGCAAACAATACGCGGTGGGAAGCCGAGCGGCAAACCTTCTGAAAATTGGAAAAGCGAATGAAAATTCGCCAAAAATGCCAAAAACACATGCCACGCTTCAGGCCGAACAAAACAAAGGCATTTAAATGGTGTGTTCAAAAAGTATTGCGAATTTTGAATTTTCGCGGGTTCCGTATTTTCGAATTTCGAAGATTTGTGGCGTTACGTTGGTACTCATGTCTCTCACTTATGCCGGCAAGCTCGGCCATTTCGAATGTTCATTTAATTGTTGACAGCTGCTTTGCTTGGATCGTCTTCGATTTTGACCTATTCAAAAAAATGGATCAAAGAACCTGTGTCAAATTTTGTGTGAAAAACGATATTAAGTGTACGGATACATTCCAAATGTTGACTGTGGCATACGGAGAAGCTACCTTAGACCGAAGCAACGTTTATCGGTGGTACAAAATGTTCTCAGAAGGCCGAGTAGATGTGACAAAAATTGGCGTTTGCACCACGATAACGCCCCTGTTCACACATCGTTTCTTGTGCCCGACTTTTTGGCCAAAAACAACACACCAATGATGCCGCAGCCACCGTATTCCCCAAATCTGGCACCCTGTGACTTTTTCTTGTTCCCTAAACTGAAGAGGCCCATGAAAGGACGACGTTACGCTTCTCTTGACGAGATAAAGACGGCATCGAAGGAAGAAGATAAAAAAAAAAAACGATTTTTTGAAGTGCTTCGAAGATTGGAAAAACTGTTGGCACAAGTGTATAATATCTCATGGGGATTACTTTGAAGAGGCACAATAGATATTCATGAATAAATAAATAATTTTTGAAAAAAACACAAAATTCGCGATACCTTTTGAACACACCTCGTACATGGGACTACATATACGTACATAGATACATGATTATTAACATGTTTTGTTCATAGCTTGTTCGCTTTGAAAACTTAAACGAAAAAAAAACAAGTTCAGTTGTGATATTTGTTGGAAAAGTCTTTGCCTTCTATATGCACCATTCTTCTTGTGTGTTAAGAGAAGTCGACCTGGTGTTATCACATGTTAAGGTAACTCAAAGAAATTGTTTAAAAAAAATATGGACTTATCATGTATACATATCTATGCGTGATTTCCATACTTTTAATGAGGAATCATTAAATATGTATATTCGTATCCTTTAACTCACTCTGAGAGAGAGAATGAGCACCAAATTGTGGTTGTAGGAAATAAGAAATATTATAAATCATACTTTCACACTTGAGACACTCTCAAAGCACACTTTAGGTTCTGGATTTCTTATCATACTATTTGAGGTTAATGTTTTTGACTTAAAATTGCGTTAGGATTGGGATGATAAAGCGTTCATTTAAAATCAAGACTGCAATTTTTTGTATCCACTTCTCGAAAACAAAAAAAAATGAACCTTCTTATACTAATTGTCCACTTGAGACTTGGCGAGCATCGTTGTCCACTCGCTGGGATTACTTATCATTGTCTTTTTCTATTTTGTTACAGTTCTTTGCTGTTCTTTCAGTGTGTACTTATATTTAGCTGAATATTTCTTTCTGTGCGTTGTAACACAAATGAGCGTCATTTCAATCACCACACTCGAGTCTAGTGTAGTCCACTTTGAAGCACACTTCAACTAGGACCTAAACTGCACTCAACGCCACAGTTCGGCGTCCTTTTTTACACAAAACTGTCGCTTATTTTCTATGGAAGTCTTGATGAATGTGATATTGACACTTTTTGTAAAAAATTAAAAAAATGTCTTTATAAGTTTATAGCTATAAATTTCTAGCACTTTCTTCATGAAGTATTGAACATTAATACATCTAATTATGTTGAACAGCCCAACAAAAATTCCAATTCCCAATATAGCCACATCCAGTTGGACGCACATGTACTCATCACTGGACAGGCAAACGTCTCCACATTACTTATGAGGAGGGGCCCGAACTACGAGCATCAGCGCTACATCAGATATTCTGAAATTTGTGAATTATCCTTGGCAAAGGGGCTGCTGCTACAGCCACTGATGTTATTATACCATTTGCCGGCCGCTTCCTTGCGGCGGCCGCAATCAAAGAAAGCAAGTTTTTAATGTTGTTCCAGGCGCATAAATATCGTCTATTTGTGCTGCTGGCCAAATCACTGGCAGACATTCCAGGAGTAAGTTATTTAGTTTGCAGATTTTTCGATCCATAATTGAGTGTGAACTTCTTTTTGCTGAAAAAAATGACTAGCAATGTGAATATCTTAATAACCGCTAGTGGTATTTACTTCCAGAGTCGCTCACTGCTTCGAATTATACTTATCCAAACAAAGCGTATTTTAAAAGTAATTGAGTGAATTGCTTAACTATATACAGATGACTACACCTGTTACCCGTATATCTTTAGCATAGAATATTTTAGAACGTTTTCAAGAAAATATGGAACTGAAATTTATTACAAGCCCTATGGCGGCTTTTAAGTTTTTTATATTATTTTGAAATTTCGATAATAAACTTTAAATATTACCCTATAGTTTATATTTATTCATATTTATTCATAATGTACTAAAGTCATATTTCATATTTTAGTCAAAGCTCTTAAATTGGAATGTTAGTTTGCATTATTATATACTAGAGCACCCATCCACGTTTTGCTGTGGCTGTTACGTAGGTAGTACTACGAATACCATCTATATGATTCCTATTATTTAGATTATGACTATTAGTTAGTAGGAAATATATATCATTTTTGCTGAACCAACTTGTGTTAGTTTACAAAAACATAAATCAAAAAACATTTCGTGTATTAACAGAGCATTGGCTTTTTGGGAAAAAACTGTTGAATTTGGGCTGTGCACCAGTGAAATCAACCGAGTCCAGTCGATAGTCAGCCTAGTGGACTGCTTATTATGAAACGGTTCTCGAGCGTGGAAAGACACAAATAATCGGCAAGGTTATGGCATCAGTCTTTTGGGATGCACGTGGTATATTATTCATTGAATGATTACTGAGCAGTTTTAATTCATTCCCAATATTTAGCAATTTTATTATTTTTTAGGAAGGATAATATTGCTGCTCTGTATAATGCTTTTAAAATATTTCTGTATATCTCAAATTATAATAAAATGCAAAATCAGTATAACTCATATTATAAGCATGTATGGATGGTATGCAAACTAAAATTTTCAAATGATTCTTTCATGAATTTTCAACAAATGCTCATGATTTTAAATATAATTTTTGTATTTATAAAAAGTATTCTATGTCCTTACCCCGGTTCTAAGCTACCTCCGTACCAATTTTTAGTGAAATCGGTTCAGCCGTTCTTGAGTTATAAATGGTGTAACTAACAAGACTTTCTTTTCTACACATACTAGCTGACCCGGCGAACCTCGTACCGCCTAACAGTTAATGAATGTCGTGTTACCTTTTCGTTGAACTAATTTATGCTTTAATGAACGTAATAGTACAATGATACAAAATAATTTTGATATACATAAATAGAAACATGAAAGTATTTTATTATGATGAATGATAATGAACACAAACAGAAGAAATAATAATAATGAAGTACTTCAAACATATGTCAGAAAAAAATATTGAAAACTATGTTGTGTATATTGGGATACACTCGGATAATTCATTAATGGGATTTTCATTCAAGCACTTTGTGGTAAACGATATTCTTTGTTTTTTGGTCAGGTGGAAGAACAAATAAAGCGGATGGTTTGCCGACACGTGAGCATACCACGTACAATTGACCATGAGAAAAACATGCATTTTCTAGATTGAGGCCACAAATAGTCAAGGATTGGCCCTGTGATTTGTTGATCGTCATGGCGAAAGCAAGACGGATCGGGAATTGAATTCGTTTAAACCCAAAGGGAATATCCGTTGGGATCATCGGAATCCTTGGAATAAGAACTTCCTCACCTTTAAATTTTCCTTTAAGTGTCGACGAGTGAATCATTTTGCTCATCAGTTTTCTTATTACCAAACGCGTTCCGTTGCACAGTTTTGGTTGGTTTAAATTTCTAAGCATGATAACTACCGAGCCAACCTTCAGTTGTAAATTGTGCTGTGGTAAACCAGCCACATCCAAGGAGTTTAAAAATTCACTCACTTAACCATTTAGTATTTTTGTGGTTAGCACCGATATCCGGGAATACTTTGTTGATAAGCTCGTCCTTTGATGAGACGAAATTGCAAAAATTTGAAGGTAATGAAATCAAACCTCTCAATTCGTCAACAGGAACACGGCCATTACCGATAATCAGAAATTGCTTGGAGAAATCAGCAGCAGATAGATCGTTAAACAATGGAACTCTCATATTTGTAGACAGTTAAAGTTTCTTTACAAATCGCCACAGATTTGATGCTTTGAGGCAAGCGTTTATTTCGTCGGCAGTGGTAGATCTTGGAATGACTGGTACTGTTTGTCGGAAATCGCCATATAACAAAATCATTGCACCACCAAAACATCTCGAGTCATTGCGCAGATCTTTTAATGTTCGGTCTAGTGCTCCAATGCGCGTTTGTGCGCCATTGTGCATTCGTCCCATATGATTATTTTTGATGCTACTAAAACTTTAGCCATTGCGCAGTGTTTCGAAATGTTACATGCCGGCTGTTCAGTAGTTTGAAGGTTTAATGGCAATTTTAACGCTGAGTGAGCCGTGCGACATCCATCTAACAATGTGGCCGCTATTCCAGAAGAAGCAATTGCTACCGCAATTTCGGATCTCGCACGTACAGTGGCCAAAATTAATGACATGAGGTATGTCTTCCCAATTCCACCGAGGGCATCTAAAAAAATAAGCCACCGTTGCATCATCAATTGCATTAAGCAGTGTATCATAGACTTCCTTCCGCTTAGGATTCAACTGCGGTACATTCGATTGAACTGATTGGATTAGTTCATGTGGATCATATTCACGTTCACGTTCGAATTCTTTATTAAATGCGCCATTCATTCTGCGTTCTGGCGCTGGCATTCCTAACCTAACTAACAAACTGCCGCACATGAACCAACACATATCTTCGATCAAGAGCAAAGTCTGGTTAAGCATTTCCTCATTCATCTCAAGATCGGAATTTCTTGAGCTGACACGAATTCGATGTAAAATATCTTCTGATATGTTATCCTTGTATTTGTTCCACAGATCAAGTGATTGTCGTGTCCCAATGAGTATCATTTTCAAGGAAATTCAGCTCTTGACATGCTGCACGAAATGTGGGGCACACTATACCATTAACAGTTCGTAGTGATTCACATGATGTTGGCCCTCGAACATGTACCAGCAACAATCGCAAATAGAAACATTCGTGAATAGGGAATGAAAATATACGAAAAATTGCTTCATTACAGTTCACATATCTACCAACTTGATAGCGCGTGATTTCATCGTTGATATTGGATGTTTGGATACCAAAAACCGCCATGTCTCTCCCTTTCATGACATATTTGCAAATGTATTTAATTGACTTGACCGAATTGCAATACTCAACATTACAATTTGCCTTGCATGTTTTGGAAAGAAGTGGCGAATATGGAACAATCCAACTGTTGTCAACTACGAAATCGTTTCCTTTCACTTTAGTTGTGATAGTTCTACCATTATCATTGGGCGATCGACGCCAATCAATGGATAATCATCGTTGCTTGTAATGGTCTCTGCCGTCAATTTTCGTGGATACCGTTTGCAACACTTGCCGTCGACCATGCACGGTGATTGGCGGTTGATAGTGCCACACAGTCCATGAATCATATTCGTGATTACAACATAATGTAGGTCTGGATCGGTTTTGGGAGCAGGAATCTCCGGACATATGATGTCTATCTATTTGATCTGGCCGAATTTTTTCAACTAACCAAATTAGAATGTGAGCATGCGGTGGGCCTCGTTTTTGCCATTCGACTGAATACATCCAGCATCGAGTAATCCCAAAGTCGTATTGCTTAACAATTTAATTCATAAAAAACCGAATTTTTTTTTTTCCTGAAAACACGTGCGGTGATGTCGTGTCGATCACTTGATGTTTGTCCGGGAAGCAGCAATTGAATAATTTTCGTCCATTTTGGATTACATGTAAATATAATGAATAGATCTAGCCGACCATAATGATGAACATATGTCATTGCATCTTGCGCATGTTCATACAAATGACGCGGGCTGCCTGTGTATGTCGCCGGTAAAATGGTCAATCGACCAACATTTTCTGAATCTCCTTCTGTGCAAATAGCATCGCGTAAATGAATATACTCCTCCCAATGAAGTTTAGCTTGATTCAACCGAATGAAATTCAGGCGCTCCGTTTCGATTTTAACGTATATGTGAACGCAATATTGTTGAAGCAGTCGACGAAATCGAAACAAATAATTGTCACAATTTTCACGAATCATCAAACGATATGCATAATAATTCATCGAACTAACCTTCCTGGTAGTTTCCTCACCTGAAACAAATACAGTAAAATTTGTATTTTAGAACCCTAATAGGTTAACGATTCTTACAGCTACTCTCTACTAAATTAGAAATTACAACTTTTTTGGTTACCAAAAGCAAACAGAATAAAATGTAATAGAGGTAAAATGAAAACAAGAATATTGATCATACCATTCAATATATTAATAATTTTGATATTAAAGTGATATCCATCGTCTCCTTGCCAAAACAGTAGCGGGTATTGTAACGCGTCATGTGAACGGTGTGTTTCATATACTCTTTGTACTTGCCCAGTTTTGCGTCGTGTAAGTACAATATCACGTGTTTCCAAGTTTTCACCAACAATCAGGATTGCCACTTCGTCGATTGTTGGAGCTGGTCTTTTATCTGCTCTGATCACAACCTTAAAGTCATCACTTGGCATGCGCTCTAAAGCAGTCTTGAACAGCCTGACCAATGCATGATGCTCATGACGCATCTTGGAGAATTGCTCTTTTCGTAGCTGTGTTGATCCCTTGGCGCCGGTCGAGTTGTTCTTCCATATTGCCCATGATATATATTTGCAAGAATTTATGCTGTTCATCAATTGGTTGTAATGATCCAATTCGATGGAAAATCTGGCCTTGAATCTGCAAAGTCAAAGCCATAGTTATAAAACTTACTCTACAAACAAATGTCGGATTATATCCGTATTCTTCGATAATTTCCACCCCAAATGAAGTCATTTGGAAACAGACATTGTATTTTTGAGTGTTCGTTAGAAAATGTCGTGATTCTTGTGTTTCGCCATAAAGCAGCAAGGCTCTGGTGGCGGGACTAATAATAGCAAATTCATTTTACCACTAAAGCAGCACAAACCAGGCGTTTCACCAGAAAACTTCAATGCGCCACAATACTGGCAAACAACGTGAATTTGACCAATGCAAACTAAACGACGCAAGGTGTAGTTGATGGTGCAATCATATAGAATCGCTGCTCGATTCGAATAAATACTTGAACCATTTCTTCTTGCACTTCGAAGGTTATTCCTCTGTTCATCTGTACGATAAGCTCGACGATTTCTCGTTTCCCACCTAGCCGTTTCACGGGCTGCATCTCTTTGCTCTTGTGTTTGAGAAGCACGAATTAAGGACCTTCTTTGCTTGATACTAACGCGGCGCACTTCTCGTGTAATTTCTCGTTCTTCATCAGATAATTGACTATTGATATTCCGTTGCCTAATTGAATTACGGCTCCGCTGGGAAAGATCTTTTAGGACGCCCACCAAACCACCAAATATAATAACACCGGGATCCAAATATTCGGTATCTAAGAATTTTTGCAGTATTTGTTCATAGGGTGTCATACTCTAAAGACATTATCCATGCTTCTTAATTGTACACTCGAAAGAAAACAAGCATTTGGAATACAAATGCTTATATCAGAAGTAGGCGTGGCTGTGGGCCGATTTCGCACATTTTCACACATTTTCACACTGTTACATAAAAATGTCAGAGGAATACACATAACAAATTTGGTGTAAATCGGTCACGCGGGTCTCGAGATATGTGTGCGGTTCCCGGCCCGTTATCCGATTTTGACCCCGGCTTTATAACGCCCTATCATACAAACTAACGGGAAAAATTTAATGTCTCTAATGTCTTCAGTAGTTTTTTGGCGTGCCAGCAATCCGATTACGCCCATCTTCGAAAAGGATTGGTTTCATCTCTCGATGAAGACCGGAACAATGCAGCAATGGAGGACTTTTCTTCAGCGATACTCGAAATATGTATAAATATACCTTTAAAAATTAAATGCATACAGTGTTGTGTTATTGGAGCATATAATTGTACATTTTAAACTCATCATAATAACACATCAATAAAAGTACTATCTGACCCCGCAACCGTTGTCCTGCGTGAACTTATATGTTTTAAAATGAAAAGGAAGTTAAATTTATCATTTCTTTTTTTTTTCAATGTAACGCAGCTTGATAAATAAGATTGCTTTCTTTTCCGGTGGGTAAATGTACAGAGAAGATAGTTTTCCAATTCCAACTGATGATTATCATCTCAAATGCAATTTTCCTTGGAAACTGTATAGGTTTGAACTGAAATGGCAAATCGATAGAGCTCAAAGGAATTCGTGGAATCAAGCATTCTGCCCCCTTGTATTCGGTAGGTGCTTGCAGATTGCGAAACATAATAACGACGGATTCAACTTTGAGACGCAAGTGATGCGGTGGCATACTAAGCCTCTACAAAGACTTTAGAAATTCCACAGACTAATTCACGGCGTCGCTTTCATTGTCAAGACGATCGATCGATTTCTATGAGCGCAAGTCTCCCGAAATTCGACTTTAAATCTTCAACAACATCGGTATTTTTCTCAGCTTTTCGTGATGAGTTCATCTTTCGTGAATCGATAAACGGCAGATAGAATTGATATCAAACCACCGGAAGTATCAACCGGAATTGACCCATTTCGAATTCTTAGCGAATACGATGTAAAAAGTCTTCGGCAATGTAATTTTTGTTCGTATCCCATAATTGACGCAGATTTAAAGGCTGATATGTCCATCGCTGATATGAACATCGCGAAAGGAGCACGAACTTCAGTGGCATGCCCAGTAGCTGCGCATCGTCCATCGTTTGATTCTAGTGATTATCACGTTCCAACAATTGTAATTGCTGGCATGCTTCTCAAAAAATTGCACACTCCTAACAATTCACAAAACTCAATCAGTCAACAGAAGTTGAAACGCGTAAATCGTATATTAATCAATAGCAACCGAAGGTGGAAGCTACCGTCTTTTTTCGGGTGAATTGTGTAAATTCGTCGTAAGGCATTAGTTGAGAACACACGTTGATGTCAATCTACTGGTTGGCCTTGCTTTCTACTTAACTATTTCTTCGACGATGCATTCATGTATAATATCAAGGCATTTCCGAATAGAGCAATGTTTTCGCAAACGGTTCACTGACAAAAGTTGAGAAAAAACTCGTCAATGAAGATTTTGTTGCTGGCGGTGTTTCCACTGGCTTTACTGTATTCCCTGGGGTGAAATACACTCTTTGTATGGAAAAAAGTAACTTTTAGGAATTTTCCAATTTTCCGACATTTCCTCACGACGCATACATTTTTTTTATTTCTAAACCTTCCTCGATCCACACAGAACAACCTCTGAAAATTTCATCAAGATTGGTTCAGTCGTTCTCTTAGCGTTACTAATAAACAAACATTCATTCGTTTGAATGGAAAAAAGAAAATGGCTGTTTTTAGGGGTTTTCCGGCAATTATTCGAATTTTCTTGCAGTAAAAACCATCTTTGATTCCATATATATAAGATATATACAAATTTCCACAACAAAAAGTATGCAAGCAAATATGTTTTGAAATTATAACAAATTATTCAATTAGAAACGTTCGTAACTGAATTAAAATTAAGTTTTTTTTTGTATTCAAAAACATTAATTGTGATAAGTTTTGCCAGTTGTCTGTGATTGATAGCTGATAACCACTGTATATTTTGGTCTACAGTTGCTTTCGATTACTATACTCGTAATAGTATACTCACACGATAGGGCGTCAGCCCACACATATGTATGTACATATATTTTACCATTTTGAGAACGTCACTCTTGCGTGATTGAATTGTTTAAAATTGTAGAAAGGAACATACAGTGTAATTTAAATCAAAACAAAAAAAAAAAATTTGTAGTTTAAGTAGGAAGAGGTCAATCGACAGGGAAATATAACATAAACTCACAAAAATATTGATCTTATAAATAATTACCATTTGACGCGTATAAATTAAACAATTCAAAACAGAAATGTATATATGGGGTTAAAAGTGCAGAGCAAAGGTGTAACTTGTTATTCTAATTTGGGTAGAATTTCAAGTATTTAGAGACCAGGAGTCGAATAGTTACATCCAGGGATAATGGGATGCCCAACTTATTCCAGTGTGAGAGCACCTCAAAATAAGCGTTTTTTATAACATTTTCCATTATGGCCAGAACGCACCAAATAAGAATTTTTGGACATTTTAAATTAACATTCCCAACATTTATTTCSATTGGAAATTATTATACATTKKRCTTTTAATATATGGCGARACTAYTTAATKCCWTTTTTATGATTTTATGGTATAKTAAAACAACTGACTTTCGATATTTCAATACTYAATAAGGTGAATTAAGMYTKTTAGTTCTCAATTAATAAATGTTTTTAATCATTTGTAATAGAATATTAATTTCATTATGCATCAAATCACAAAACGTTTCATGATATATATTTAAATTTCGCATTTTCTTTGATTTTCATTGTTTTAAATTTTTATTAGCGATCTTGAACGGCGGCAATAAATTCCTCTGTTCACATATATTTTTGGTATAATTTCAATCTGGCCGTTCCAGTCATTCCAATTGCAAAACGTTAAAACCTACTCAATCCAGTCAACTGTCAAAGTTCGGTAGGTTTTGACGTTTAGCACTTCCAGTGAGAGAAGAGTTGGGGATCTCATTATCCCTGGTTACATCCGTGCACGGATCGGCAAACATACGAAAGGAAATTACGTGATCGTCAATCGTATGCGGTGATTGGCATTATGACATACGATAGTAAATGGATCATAATGTATTTTCAATTCACAATAGATTTTAAATTCCACATTGCTTTGTATTGTATTTTTAGGTCACAATATATGTGGAACTGTCAAAACTGTTGCCAAATTTTCAATAAACTAACTGAAGCCAATTAAATATTAAAATGAATCCAATTTGGTTTTTTTATTTGAGTTCTAGTGAAAGTGATGGTGATAAAAGAAAAATAGTGCTGAAATAGCTAAAAGATCGTAGCAGTAGCGTAGATATAAAAAAAAACAAATTATGACTTCTCATTAACAAAATTTGCGACTCTGATCACACACAAGAAACAGATACCGGGGTAGCGAACCGCCTCACCGCAATCGACCAAACGATAAGAGACCAAATAAAGTATTTTTTACTATATTTAATTCAAAAATGTATACCTTGTAAATAATTTTATTATTATGTAAACAAAAATTCAAAAAAAATTATGTTCATTTAAATAATTTTTTAAATAATAAACTTCGTCCCAATTCCATACGACGTTTAGTTATTTTTTATCCTGCCCGCCAATTATGAAAAATCGTAAAAATGAAAAACCGAGAAATCGCGCGACAAAGTTTTCGCTTTCTCCCCAATCGCTCATATTCATGTTTGCTAGACGCTCGGTCACTATTTTCCTTCTAGCTTCGAAAATATTTCAAATTCTCATCTAAAACTTTGAGGGCATATTCTTAGATTATTTTCGAAGAGATTTAAGCACAAAAAAAATCGATTTTTCGAAGCTTCTAAATCAGGCTCCCCCTTAATGGCTACATTTGGATAATTATAGATGAAACCATGATTCACATTCTTGATATTTACAAGCAACGATTCATCCAAACGACGGCAAATAGATAGGTCAACCAACAAGCATATGTATGTATGTACATACATATGTGTATGGTACTGTTAGGTTTCCGCCTTTTAGTTTAATTGTTCAATAGTCAATTGGATATACATAAATAAAAGGAATATATGTATATAACACTTAGCCCTATGCACAAGCTTATGCGTGTGTGTATTTGTATGTGTAGTGTTTCGAAATTTGGAAAGTAATTTGTTCTCAGCCATTGAAGCCATCAGAAACACCTGTTGTCATACTTAGTTTTAATTGAATTCCATTTACCGGCACAACAACAACAGTATTGTTTCATATTCAATAACAGAAAGAAGTGAAAAAGCTTTGAAAATTAAGCCTCTGCTGCAACCGCAATAGTCGCTGCCGCCATTATTTTAGGAAGGCGACACGTACTGACACGTGCCATGCGGCAGATCAACAACTGCACTGGCGAAACTAGCAAGGACAGCGGTTTTTCATAACCGCAAAAACACAAAAATAACAGCAACAGGAGAGCAGAGGGAGGAGAAACATAGTCTACGAGCCCTAATACGTGGCACCAAAATTGCCACCTTTCGCTTTGTCATTATAAGTCATATATATATGTATCAGTACAAGCATTCATGTGTATGTACATTAGGGCGTTATTTTTGCATATCCAGTAGCAAGAATAGTCCTTCGAGTTAACAACACCGTCGTTTCATCTTTTCGCAAGGTGGCGCCAATTGAAGATTCCAAGCGAAGCCAGGTCCTTCTCCATCTGGTCTTTTCAACGGAATGAAGGTCTTCCTCTTCCTCTGCTTGCCCGGTAGCAGAGCCGAATACTTTCTGAGTTGGAGTGTTTTCGTCCATTCGGACGACATGACCTAGGCAGCGTAGCCGCTGCTTTAAATTCGATAAACTTTGTCAATGTCGTCGTATATCTCATTCAGCTCATCGTTCCATCGAACCCGTGGCCAATGCAAAAGAACCATAAATATTTCGCAGAACCTTTCTCTCGAAAATTCGTAACGTCGAATCATCAGATGTTGTCATCGTTCATACCTCTGCACCATATATATAATAAGTGACTTATAGAGTTATGTTTTTGTTCGTCGAGAGAGGATTTTACTTCTCAATTGCCTACTCAGTCTGACGATGTTGTTGGTGTTGGTGCTGCTTTCAAGGTAGACGAAATTATATTCGACTTCAAAGATATGAGTGTCAACAGTGACGTGGGAGGCTAGTCGCGAGTGCGACGACTGTTTGTTTGATGATAGACCCATTTTCCTCGCAGCTTTATCCATCCTGGAGAAAGCAGAACTAACGGCGCTAGGGTTTCAGCCAATAATATCAATATCATGGGCGTACGCAGCTGTACACTCTTATAGAAGATAGTACCTTTTCTATTTAGTTCTGCAGCTCGAATTATTTTCTCCAGAAGTAGGTTGAATAGGTCACACGAAAGAGAGTCGCCTTGCCTTAAATTGCGCAGATTGTGAGGTCTCCCTTTTGTGCATTGGGCAGAACACACTTAAGTTCCAATCGTTTGGTATGCTTTCGTCCATACCATATTTCGGACGGTAATCCATCGGCCCTCGCCGCTTTGTTGTTCTTCAGATGGGCAATTGCTTTTTGAACTTCTTCATGGTCGGGCAATGGAACGTGTGCACCATCGTCATCGATTGGGGAATCTCGTTCGCCTTCTCCCGGCGTTGTGCTTTCACTGCCATTCGGCAGTCAGCAGAAATGTTTACTCCATAATTTTAGTATGGTCTGGGCATCGGTTAACAAATTACCTATGGGAGTTCTAGAAAAGAATGTTCCGGTCTTTAAACCTTCTGTTAGTCGCCGCATTTTTTCATAGCATTACCACTGTTGGCCAGCTTGACACGCTCTTCATACTCATTCGTTTCGGCCTCTTTTTTTTCTGTCTACAAATGCGTATCGCTTCGCTCTTCAACTATCGGTATCTATCCCATCCCGCACATGATGTATTCGATCGTAACGTTGCGAGAAAGTCACACCAAACTTGCGCTCCTTTATATGGCTACTGTAGTAAATGCCACGAGGGCCTACTCGTCTCAGTCCTTATCCCGTTCATCGCATTTCTTGGACGGCGGTGATGTTAGCCTTTACTCTAGCATGGACATCAAAAACTTTTTCATGGAGGGAATTTTCGCCTTCCTACTTTATCTCGTCTTCGAACGGATGTTCTTAGGCTACCCAGAGGATACTTGGTCTAAGAACGGAAGTTCTTCAGAACTTTCCTCACTTTCGTAATCTTCTACACATGACTCCATCCTCCATACCTTTTTTAGGGTATTTTTATAAATTCCCGCATTCGAAAAATAAATAATCGTACTATTTTTTTGTAATTGGTTGTATGGGTGACCGACCGACCCTTAAGCACGAGATTTAAGCTGTAGAAATTTCAAGCTAATCTATTCGAAATCTGCCTATGCGACTCTAATTTAGCTCCATCTGTTATGTCAGTAGACAAATGTTTCACATTGTCACAGCATATTTACATACATACTAAAAAGAAAAAAGAAAACAAACAAATAAGATTCATTATTTCCACTTAAAGGGTCAGTAGCGTAATCTGCCCTCTTTTTTGACATTTCTTCATTCATAGAAATTTTTATTCTACAATAGAACTTTTTTCCCATATCATGTGGTAAATCGTGGAGTGTATAAACAAATTTTTTCCGAATTTTTTGATGACATCTGTAGGAAAAATGGCTGGGTGAATGAGATGAGTTTATTTTACTGGCGGACACCGGCGATTTCTCATGTCTGGATCATCTGAAATACAAATACCCAAATCACGTCCGATAGTTTAAAAAAGTGTGTTTTGAGAAATACGCGTTTAAAGTCTGAGGCACTAAAAACGCATACAAAGATGGACATAAACGTTAAAAAGTTGACATACCCCTAATTATTATTTTTGGGCCTTTTTCGAAACCTCCCAACGGTAAAGTAGGTTTCTACATTAATTCTAAGGGTATAAAGGAAGAGAAAATGTAAAAAAAAATTATAAAAGATTACCCTACTGACCCTGTTTTCTTTTAATAAATATTAAACAATGTGAATTTTTAAGGTAAAAAAAAACTTTTTTATAATTATGTAGATAATAGCAGCAAGAATAGTCTAGAATAGTGAGTAGACTAAATCTAATCTAATCGCATAAAATTTTCGGTCGGAGCATTGTATAACCTAGGATTCTTTGATCTTTGTATTAACTTTTTTAACTGCAAAGTAAATAAACTTGCAACTTAGAAAACAGTATATTCTAAATAATTTACTGGCTATCTGAGATTGAGAAGAGGAAGGGAAGGGTAAGGGAGTGTGATTCAGTTTTTAAGGGTTAAAAATTGTTTAGCTAGATTTCAGGCCTAGTTGTAGGTAATAAACATATCTGTATCTTTTGTATACTCATCTTTTTTACATAACCACAACATTTATGTGAAAAATTCAAATAACCCCGCTAAACAGCTGATCTGCGAAATAGTTGGTATAATAATGGAATAAAAGAAAACCGTTTTGAGACGTTTGGTGAAATCTCCCCGGCGTCTGCAAAAAAAGAAGAAATAACGGACACTCTAATGTCGTTCAGTGAAATTTAACCGGGCCGCTAGAAAAACAAATCAGTTTGGAGGCAAAACGGACACCCTAATGTACATGTTTGCCTTACCATATGCAAAAGCTATCAGAAGTTGCATGCAACACATACATTTGCCGCAAGTGTTATAAAATGCCAGAGTGAAAGCGAATTTCCACTGTTTGTACGAAATAATTCAACGTGGCAATATCGTTTGTAAACGTGCCAATTATTTACATATATATATGAAGACATATGCGGACATACATATGAATTTATATCTAAAGCTAAATACGTTGGAGGAATGCATTAAATATGATTCAAAGAGCGTCAGTGGTCCTAAACGTTATCGAGCACTGCGAAATGGCGAGTTGGCTGGCGGCACGTGCAACATGCAGACGAAATGCAATTAGGAAACTTGGAAAACAGTCAACGTCATAATATGTGTGTCTTACGTTCCCTGCACCGTTAGGGGGTTTGCCAACAAGTATTTGGATGTGGATGAGCAGTGGAAATGGAAGTTTGGCAAGTCGCTTGCAACACTGATTGCCACATAACTGCTTCTTACACTCATACATACCACTAGCGTATGTTGGCTACTTATTCAACAGATTCACACTTTAACCGCCATATATGAATATTCAAGCTTTCGTACGCTTCATTTGTTTATTTGCCAGCTTCGTAAATCATTTGCTTTTGTTTGTTGAGCTCGTACGTGACTTTGGCTTCGTTTGCAACGTGTGTGTTCATTTACTACATGCCGAAGTAGCCAACTTTTTAAGTTCCCCTCGCTTTGCAACAGAACTGAACATTGCGTATATGAATCTATATTCCTCTATAAATGTACATATAGTATATATTGGGAGCATTCTGAATAAAATCATGACATAGTTTGCCAAACTTGATTAGTGGAAGGACCTCTTTCTCGCTTCTCTTTAAGCGCGTAATCGTCTGCTTTGAGCGATATACTAAAAAAGGGAGCTAAACACTTTTTAGTGGCTTCTAATTTTTACGAATTTTAGATGTATCGATTGTCAAGAGCTCCGCTAATCCTTTGAATAATATTTTAAATAAACGACTTCGCACGGTTAACTTTAAAACTGTTAAAATGGATACATTATCTTGTACTAAAGGATTTATTACAAATTTTATAATCTTAGTAAGCGTAGACAATTTGAGATATAATATGTTTTTATTACGGTATCACTGAAATAGCAAAAACTCTTTTGAAGTTAAAATTCAATAATCTTAATCCTAAGTTATAATTCTCGGCGCCAAATTTGTGTGCAATATGTATAAATTGATTAAAGTTAATATTGGTACTCGAAGACAAACTTATTGATTTAATTGCAAATAAACTTTAGTATACAAACAAGATGGAAGGTAATATAGTTATCGGAACTGGGAAGCTTCTGGAGGATGGCTGCCCTTTCAGTTCAGTTACGGTTATCTGCAGCCATCGTTGAAAAGTTTTTTAGAATTCGCATGCCAGGATAAAACTTAGCAGGCACTTAGCAGCACTTAGCACCTTTTTAAGAGTGTTTTTAAATTAATTCAAGGTATATTCAAAACATTTGGTAAGCAGTATATAGTAGCCAAATTGTTATACCGGTTCTGTGCATAAAAATCCAATGGACTTTGTTTTAACACGACAGTTACTAACCAGTGACCTAAAACACGATATTAGGTTATCAAAAAAGTCTTGCGGTATTTTCGCTAGTTGGCGCTGAGAGCGCTTAGTTCTAGTTTTATTCGTCGCATCGGGTCATGCTATACCTTTTTGGAACGCGCTAACACGTGATTGATTGTCGTTTCTTTTAAGTCGTTCGTGTGTTATAGCGTCGCAAACAAGGAGCAAAATAAAGAGAAAATACGTCATATTTTACAGTACTACTACGATAAAGGCAAAAATGCATCTCAAGCCGCCAACAAAATTTGTGCAGTTCATGGACCCGATACAGTTTCCATTCCCACCGCACAACGCTGGTTTCAACGTTTTCGTTCTGGTGTAGAGGTTATTGAAGATGCGCCAAGCTCCGGTAGGCCTGTCGTCGAAAATTGCGATAAAATCGCTGAATTGGTCGAAAGAGACCGGCATAGTAGCAGACGTGGCATGAGTCATCAAACCGTTATAAAATAAAAAAAAAAAAATACCGCAAGACATATGTATGTACATATTTCGCAGCGTACACACCTTTGGTACCATTGCCGGTGCATGGCAACATCTTTGTTGCTCTTTTTCTGCCGATGCTGTTTTTATTCGGATGGTCGTTTCGATGGGACTTATAGCAGAAACAGGTAAACGCTCCTCCCTTCCTCAGTTGCCGTTCGTAGTGGGCAAAATGTGTCGAAAGTTGAGCCCGTAAAATCACCTATATTTTTTTTGTTTTCATTTGAACAATGTTGCCATTGTTCAATACGCGGACATATATAGTTTTGTATACATCGAGACTGGCAACTCTGCGTTGTGAGAGAACAATCAGCTGACACGTTTCTACCGCAAAAACACAAGTTTCCATATTTTATATTATAAAAAATTTTAATTGAAAGCATAGATGTGCTCAAAACTATATACATATGTATGTTTCTACGGTAAACCGGGCGGCCATGAGAAAGCTCGTATCAGCTGATTCGGGCTGCGGTTTTGCGGAATTCGCTGATTGCGCCCTTACGCTCACAACGACGGCCATATGTGAACGACGCCTCAACAGCATATGGTCAATGTTGTTATGTGCGCAAATACATGAGTGTGTAGTACTTAAAAGCAATCATGTCTAGCTTTTGCATCTTCTAAGAGTGTGAGTTCTTTTGTTGCGCGCTCCGATGTTGACGTAACACAAGTTAGGCATCTGTTTCATTTCTGAGCGTTGTCATTCGGCCTCTGACAATTGCTTTTGGCAGCGCTTTTGCTTTGCGTGGCGGCTGAGCGAAATGTTGCAGCTGTAATTGCGTCGAAAGCATTCCTATTATTGAAAACTGTAAATTAGCAAGTGAGCAAACCGCGCTCGCAGCAGTGCCAGCAGCGAAGCAACAAGCAGAATACGCCATGCCGTTGCAAGTGTCAGTTTGAATGGTAACAGCAGGCACAGAAATAACAACAATGCTGGCTGCAAGTATCAACCACTCCATTTGCGGGACCTGAAATTAAGCAGAAGACAGATGATGGGTGGCTTGCGTCGAACAAGTTGAACGAATGGGCGGAAGAAATATTTTAAATGTGAATACTAAAGATGCTAAGAACAAGTAGCAAATATATGAAATAATATTAAATAAATAAGGGAGGGCTAAGTTCGGGTGAAACTGAACATTTTATACACTTGTAAATTGCAAGAATCAAAGTCAGGTCAATACTTTAAGGTGTAAAATCAATCATATAAAGGAAAATCAGCCGGATATTCGAAAATCCTGATACAGGGCGGGCCAAAAGAAACCAAGGGGTGTAACTTAAAAGTGCCATTGTGTCTTGGGCAGTATGAGCAGTAGCACCGTCCTGCTGAAACTACATACCAGGTCTGTTTTCAAGAGCAGGACGTAAAAAATGTTCTATCATAAACCGATACCGCTCTCTATTTACGGTTACAGCACTTCCATCTTCATTCTCGAAGAAGTAAGGCCCAATGTCATTTTCAGATGTGATCCCACACCATACTGTACACCTGATGGCGTGTAATTGGCGTTGATGAATGGCTCTTGGATTTTGAGAACCCCAGAACCTACAGTTCTGCTTATTAACAAAGCCATTCAAATGAAAATGAGCTTCATCATTCATAATCACGATATGCTCTTTGCGTTAAAATAATTGATCTCTGATTTAAATAATAAAATTTTATTTTTCTGGTTCTCTGTTCAGTTGTGTACCTCTCCATTATAAATTCTCCAAGTGTTGTCTATATAATCTGAAAGAAAAAATATTAATAAACGAAAAAGTTATTAAACTTTTACACTCCTTGGTTTCTTTTGGCCCACCCTGTAAAAGATAAATAGGGGCTAGGCCAAGTTTTCGCTCAAATATATGTATCTATTTTAAGCAGTATTTATTATTATTTATTTTCATTGGGAGGACTCACAGATTGGCCGATATATAGGCGTACAAAGTCACTAGAAGTTCGAAAATCTGTATATTAAGTATATGGGGGCTAAAGGAAGTATTGCTTCTTGATTTGTGTAATGGAAACTGAACGAGTAGAGTGAAGTTTAAAATTTCGCCTTATGCGAGAGGTGGCGGTGTCACGCCCATCGTGTAATGCTCATGTGGTAAAATTAAATGTATCTTGGATATTTAACATTGCCCTTATATCGGGAGTGAGTGGAGTTATCCTCCGATTTCATCCATTTTCACACTGTAGAAGTTTTTATAAGATTTGTACTCAGCAAATCTGGTTCTTGTAGCTTAAGTGGTTTAGGAGATATGTACATTAAACTGTTTAGATGGCGAGGCCACGCTCACTTAAAAAAATATCCCCACAAGTGCCCCTTACTACTGCAATATGCTATACGAAATTACATTTTATATGTTAATTTAACGCTTACTTATGGCATTTTATGTGCTTTCGATTAATGGCGATTTGTGGGCGTGGCAGATTACGCCTCTCTACGAACTCGAAGTTTTTTCTGTACTAGGAAACGCACATACCAAGTTTCATCGAGATATCTCAAGTTACAGGACGGACAGTGAGACAGGCTAACGGATTTCAACTTTTCTCGTCATCCTAATCATTTATATATAAACATATATACCTTGTATTTATCTCGATTAGTTTTAGGTGATATGTACAACCGTTAGGTGAGCAAAACTATAACATTCTGTAGCAACTGGTTACAAGAGTATAAAAATATTTAATACATGCTATGTTCGCATTTATTTATTGCGTATCAAATGACAGACATATTTATCGAATTATTGTGATAGTTTTATCTGCTATCTGAAGAGATTCACACACCTTTAAAATTCGAACTTCGTTGAACGGGATCTTCTTTAGACATATTTTAAGGAACGTATTTTTATTCCTATACCAAACGCCTTTTTGAGTTGTCGTTCTCTAACAAACATTTTTTTCTTCATATTAGTTGACAATAAACTTTTTTTGATAAAAGTTCAAACAACGTTTCTTTCAAACTGTGTAAGCTGAGGAGCAAATATAATTTCCTTTGGGCTTAAAAAAATGTTCCAAAAACTTTCAGCGAGAAGTGACAAGCTAGTACCACCAATACTATAAGGTGTTTTTTGTTTTTTCATACATACATATGTAAGTATATGTAAAATTATACGTACACATGAATGTATATATGAATGTGTAATATTATTATTTCTTCTCTGATTTGCTTATTTGTATGTTGTTTAACTTTCCACCGCATTGAAACACTCTACCAATAAATAGCAAACAGAACATTCATAAATTTCACTCACAAACTCTTCAAAAAAGCAAGCAAGCTGAAGTAAAAAATGTGCCTAATCCGACAAAAATAATGTGAAAATTTAAGAAAAACAAAGACGGATGATGAAAAAGAGAACGGGAGATCTATTACTGTTGCATGACCAGCCGCTGTGGGAGAGACACCAGTTGTACTAACGTCCTAAACACACAATCCACTGCCGCCACGATTGAGTCCATTGAGGCACATGCTTCTATCATATTATAGTTAAACGGCTTGCCGTAATGACCCAGCATCAGGTGAGCATGAGGTGCTGCAACGACTTATAACGTAGGGAAATATACACGTACGCTCCCACCCAGCTCTTTCTGGATTTTGTTCTACTCTGCCTTATTTATGTATTTTGCTCTCGCTTTAATTTTGCAGTTGTTGTTGCAAAGTCGTTGTGGACAAATGTTACTCTCAGTGTATACCGACAATACCGCCAGTGACACCTGTGACCGTTCTGTGCTAGTTGCAATAGATCTTATGAACTTTACTTTGCATTGGGTTAGTAGCAGCGTAGGTTTGCTGGCAAATCTTAAAAAAATTTCACTTTTTTTAATTGCGACTTTTTTCTGCCATTTTCGTCCTTCAACGTTTTCGAAAATTGAAAAGTACGATAGCGTGTATAATTGTTGTAACAGTATCTTAAAATGTAAATTAACATAAAAACATCTTGGAAGATTTGTCCATCGATTGGAAGAACGTTCTTATAAGCAGCACGTCCACAGCAAAATTCGAATCATAATGCACGCCAACTAGTATGTTACTGGTTAAAATATTTTTGACCTGAACAGGTTACCAGTGCATATATTAAGTTTGCCACGAAGTTTGTAACACCCAGAATGAAACGACGGAGACTCTATTAATTAATCTATATCCATAGCTGAACCAATTTGGCTGAAAATTGGTGGGAAATTACTTGGCACCACGGTAAGGGCATAGGATACTATTTATCTCTTTATGTTAAAAATCAATACAAATCATAAATACAAAAATTATAATTTAAATCATAAGCATTTGTTCAAAATTCATGTAAGAATAATTTGAAAATTTTATTACATCAAAAGAATAAAGAAATGCTACATTTGTAAAAAAAAAATGACAACTCAGAAATAATGCGGAAGAACACTAATTTTCCTATGTATGCGTACTTAGTATATGAGTTATACTGATTTTTGCTCCTGATCAAGACGATCTGGACAATTTTGTCGGAGATTATGTTATTAGTTTAAGCAGTATTGATTCGGACCGTTCGGTTTCTATGGGAATAATATGCTTCAGTGAGCCGATCTGAACAATTTCTTCCAAAATTACATTATTTCTATGAACAATAACTTATACCAAATTTCGTTAATATACCTTGTCAAAAATGAAAGCTTTCCATACAAGAACTTGATTCCGATCATTCAGCTTGTATGGAAGCTATATGTTATAGTAGTCCGATATCGGCAGTTCCGACAAATGAGCAGCTTTTTGAAAGGAAAATGACGTTTACGGACAGACAGACGGACAAGGCTAAATCGACTCAGCTCAAACTTCGTGACAAACTTATAGCGGGATTCTGTAACCAGTCTCTAGTCTCTATTTGAGATATTTTGAGGTAAAATATCAATATGTGACTAGTTACTATTCACTAGACAGTCTCTAGCTTTAGTCTCAAAATATTGCCTAAAATTTGAGACCTGGCAGTAAGCAGGTCACAAAACCAAAAAGAACTCTTGTCTGCCATTTTGAATATACTGAATAGAGATTATCATAGACATTAATCGATTGTCGTTTTTTTTATATTTTGTCAGCAATTTAAACACGAAAAGGTCAAAAATAAATCTATTTTAAATAAATATATTTTTAATTTTATTGTTAATTATATTTGTTGACTATGTTATAGAAAATTTAGTATTTGTTATCGGTATAAAAACATCTCTGAATAATGAAATGTAATAGATTTTGTGACTGTCACTTACAGAATAGCAAAATCGTCTCAAGTCTCAAAAATTGTCTCTAACTTAAAATCTCAAATTTAGAGACTTGATACGGGGTCACAGCTCCGAATCGCACGGTTAATATACCCTGTTCAGGGTATCAAGTTCTTGTAGGGAAAACTTTCACATTTGATTTGAAAAAATCTATTATAATTTGAGATATATAGAAATATCGTCGAAGCATTGTAATATTTAAACGGAAACGATGAAGTATAGCCTACAATTTCAAACTGATCCTTCCTTAAAAATAATACAATTGCAATATTGAGAATGGTAGAATATAACTGCAAACAAGTAGGCAGTGAATGAATCATAACTGGCTCATAAATCATTAATCAATAACCTTGCTAGCAGACTTTTTCGTCTTTCCACAATTGAGGCCTGCTTCACAATGATGGAACCATGTTTCTATTGCCACACACCGACGTAAAAATTTTGTTTTATTCCAATTAAAGAGCACTCAAACATTCCTGACGGCACGCACATTGCACAGAGCTCTCACCTCTTTAGAGTGTCCACTGCCTTCATTATCCTCCAATTTAGCAAATCTCTTTACAAAGGTTGATTTCTCTGGTGCATTACTTTTTCCTCAAAAAGCAATGCTTTATTGGGGAATTTAACATATAAATGATTTGGAAAGATTTTTAATTTGACGGGGTGTCTTCAAATTCGGCATGGATTATTGTCCAAGGCAACGGTGCGATATCCGCAGAAACTGATCAGATTGATTGTGTTTGTGACGGGTTTTATTGGTTTTGTGGAACCGAAGTTAATTTTTTTTTCTTGCTTTAAACTTCCTTAATGCGCCCTTTTCTTTATGAATTAAAAACACGTATTCCAAACTCCTTCAATTCAGCCTAATATGAAAAAAATTAAATGAATTATGTTTAATTCGAAAAGTTTGACTAGGAGAGTGGTATATGGTATATGGTACATCCCGGAATCTGCAAACATAAATACATATATGTATAAATGCATACGAGTTCATTAATATTTTTTCAGCCTCAGAAACTCGAACAGGGCAGTAGGGCTTTAGGAAGTCAGTTTTGATAGTGCTGGGTTGTAGCATTTTTCATACTTCTGTAAAAAAGACATATCTGGAGAGACGGCATGCATTTGGACGCTTGTGTCATCATCCAAAGTGTGCGCATTGTGTGCGCTTCTGGTGAAAGGATAAAAATATGGAAAATGTGCGGTTGACAGGCTCAAAAGGACTAACATACCAATTGCACCCGTTCGCACATCTGCAGCTGAAAGATACGAACGCTATTCAAACAACGATACTGCGGATGACATCGAATGGATAAACCCTTAGGTTAATGGTATGTAACAATATTCGATTTATTTATGAAAGTTTTGAACAGTCGACATTGGTTTTTCTGAGCTCAAATGAATGTATAAAGATAGTTTTTTATTAATAATTTTAGTTATTTTTATGAAGAAGACTCTTAATTTTTACCAATTTTCATTTTATAACTGAAAGGTGTGTTTTAATTTTTAGGCTATCAAGAGCTTAGAGAAGTTAGGTTTTTAAACAAAATTGTTAACCTCAATACTTGAAATGCATAGAAAATCAGCCGAAAGCCGATTTTATAACAGCGCGAAAGTCGTTCTTCCTTTTCGCTGTTAGGCGCCAATTGGAGATTCCAAGTGTAGCCTTATTCTTCTCGACCTGGTCTTTCCAACAGATTGGAGGTCTTCCTCTTCCTCTGCTTTCCCCGGCTGGTACTACGTCCAATAATCTCTAGTAGCTCGAATGTTTTCATCCATTCGGACGGCATGATCTAGCTAGCGTAGCCACTGTCTCTTAATTTCCTGAACTACGTCAATGTTTTCGTACCTCTCGTACAGCTCAATATTCCATCCATAATTCCTTCGAAGAATCAGATGTTGTCATCGTCCAAGCCTCTGCAACATATTGTACAATGGGGATGATGAGTGATTTGTAGAGTTTGATCTTTATTCTTCGAGGGAGTTCTTGACTTCTGGTTAACACTTAATTTTTTTTCTTTCCATTTTACAACAAGAGATGACATGGTAAAAGACTTCACACACAGTTCAAGAATAACTTACTAATTTCAGTCACTGCTTCTAAACTTCAAAGGAAATTTACTTTATGAAACTCAAATTTAGAGGTCCGTTGTGTTAGCAACCATCTTTCGAAAATGTCAAATGCATATGGGAAATTTCCGGTGAAGGATACTAGAGTATCGTGCTGGCGGCAACTAGAGTATCTGAATTTGGAATAACATAAAGCTTCAATGCCAGTTGCAATTTAAGCAATCAAGATTAAAGCCAGCGGGAGAAAACTATTATTTCGCACATTTCTCTTACAGCTGTAGGTGTGCATGTCCGTGCGTGTACTTTATATCAGCAAAAGGAGGCCGAAAGAAATATGGAAGCTTGTAAATAAAATACTGGAAATCACAGTCTGCCAACGACGCCGAACAAATCCAACAACACAGCACGAAGTAAGGGCGAAAAGCCGGAAAAAGAAAAGAACATGAACAGCGAACAAAGTGTGGCAGCACTGTCGGCATCGGTAACTCCTGTCAGTGGCAGGCAAACAGGCAAACAAGCAGGCAGTCGACAACAGTTGGTGGCAAATTGCGCGCGCTTAATACTTGGCAACACTTGTGTTGGCAGCAAGCGAACACTGCAGCCAACAGAGTACGGGGTCCACACGGTCACAGTTTGTGCCACACACTGGCCTACATACATACACACCATATAGAACACTTGCGACAGAAGGCGAGGCAAAAAGTGGCAATGCATTGTTTTGCTGCGTACGCGACGGGCCCGTGCGAGTGCTTCGAGCCTGGGCTTGTGGCCGTGGCAGTCGCAGTAGTACTCGTATGCACAGCTCGTTGTGGCGCGCAATTATTTTCACAGCAATTGCCAGCGGCTGTCGTTGTCATTGTGGTGCTTTTTGTTGTTTTTATTATAGCTGCTAGAGTCTCTGTCGCTCTTGTTGTTCTTCCATTTACTCTTGTTGTTATGACTGACAGTTGCCTGTGGTTGTGCTGGCAGCTTTGTGTATCGACAGCGGGTGCGGCATGCGGCAACAGCGGTTGTGACTACGGTCTGTGCTAGTGACAGTTTCCATTTTCTTTGCTGGGAAAATGAGTCATTTTGAAGGGCATAAGTACCCACTGTAAGCAATGTATGCGCAGATATATGTATCGCAACGAAAAACATTGAAAAAATGTACCTCCTTGCCACAGGCTGCCCCAATGCGTTAAATAAGTTCTGTATTTCGTTGGTTATTTCGTTTCTCTCAGTGTTTTTCTTTTTTCTGTACATAACTATCTAGACCAAGTATTTTTTTGATTTCTTATATGTCAGAGTGGCAAGTGCTGCAGACATTTCGATTAATTCGCCAGTTTTGCAGGAGTCTTCGAAATCAATGTAATTGAGTTAAAAATTTTGAGAACATCTTTCCCAATAGGATCCTTAATTTCAGATCAGAAGCATTTAGTAATGCTTTGCTCAGACAGAATTATGTACATACATATGTATGACGCTTTTTAAGACTTAAATTTTGTAGTTACAAATTCCATATGTAATTTTGACAGTAAGTTATTATTTTCCATCATCTGCTCTATATCTCGTCTGCATCGAAGTAATAATACCCTTCACATCTGCAATTTTTTTAAGCATTGTGGTGCAGTTTTCTATCTTAAGCATATAAAAATATCTTTATCTTGATTCTGATCTGTCAGTTTAAATGACAGCTACTTGTTACGGATATATTGGTCAAATATGAACAATATATTCGGAGATTGTAGCGATGCTTTAAGAAATAATCTCTCCCAAATTTCGCGACAAAACCTTAGCAAATGAAAAGGCTTTCCAAACTATACTTGGACTTGAGTTTGATCGGCCAGTTTGTATTATCTTTAAGGTGTCTTCCACTTACTGGAATATTGTTTGCTTGTATCAAAACAAGTATATATTCTTATATTTTATAGTATTTAAAATTTGATTTATATTAGACCTTGGAAAGTTAAGTGGTAGGTTAAATTATGGCTTGCTTATCAGAAAACTATAAGAATATGAAGGGTTCTATGAGATGAGGACCGATGAAATATGTAGTAAACTTAAAATATCTCGTGTTGTTGATATCGGATTAATCGCACTTTAAGCATCACTTTTATTAGCAGATAACTTAGGTACTGTAATGCTATAGCAGGTAAATAGCTCAAGATTTATAGATAAACATATATAAAGTAAATTAACTTTTTTGTACTTTAAGTATGAACATACTTTAATGCACATAACTGCATATTCCCTGTACAAAGCACATATATTTCTCTGTATGTATGTATATGTTCGTCGTATGTATATAGTTTTCTTTACAGTAATTGCATCTACATGTCTGTATTTATGTATGTCCATATGTGTGTTGTTGTTTTTGCTGTCACTGCAGTTGTCGCTGATGTTTCAGCACCACAAAGAAGAGAAAATTATGTGCGCTGCTGCTGCTGCCAAAACCAGCCCCACTGCCAGAACAATTGCTAAGCATCAACGATGCCATACACTTTGTGTTGTTATTGCAGCAGGTTGTCAACAACAGCTGACACCGCACACTCCCTAACACAAACAGACAGACGACAACGCACATGCTCCTTCAGCATTCGCTTTCACAAAGGGAATCCCCTACTACCATTTCATGGATTCCAGTTGCTTGTGCCATTGTTTTGAGCTTTTTCCCCTTCACTGCTGTAACTGAGCCAAACTTCGTTTCTACAATACTAACGAACCAGCAGTACGGCAATGTAGCCGCTCTACAGAAATGAGAGGAAAGAAATCCTTAATTGTTATCCTTAGATTTACTTACATATTTCGTTTTTTGCTTACCCTGACTCTCTTTCAATTTTCTGTGTTGTTGATGTATGGAGTAGTACTGCTAGTTAGTTGAGCTGAACTGGTAGTTGGTATTGTTGGAAGAAGTTTAGTGTGGTATTCAGTGAAGAGGAGTGAATGGGAATGTTCTTGTCTGCTTGTCTGTCAGAACTGCACTTGTTGGAGCTAGATAAGATGAGGATTCGCGCTAAACGGCACTTTACACAACAAAACAACCAAAATATTGAAAGAGAGTGTGGATTACTGAATGATAGATTTCACAGATTGCGACACGCCACGTCATACGTGAAAGAATGAGAAGAGGTCGCACTGTATAATTGTCAAACTTTCCTAGAAATTATAAAAATAAAACTTGTTTCTTTTAATGTCGTCGTGACGTCGGGATTTGTCTTTTCGACATATGTACATATTATGTATGTTCATATTTTAAATTCCTGAGCCACGGAGGTAATATGTTGTTTACAAATAGCAAGGCAGAAAATTGTTTTACCCGCGTAATTATAATCAAAAAAAAAAAAAAAAATGAATACTTATTTCTCTGACCAGTCGGCCGAAGCAAAATATCAAGAAGGAGCCTAAACATTTTAATAAATATGGGCTCGCATGTTAGATAAGAGCAGTGTGTTAAATATTTCATAGCAAATATCTCGTATACTAGTAACGGCTGTGGAGAAACAGACGCGTCGTGTCCGCATGTTTTCAATGGACCGGTACAGGGGAAATTGAGATGGGGTGACAGATGCAACTGACACAAGTGGCATCAATTGGAAACTCATTGAGACAAAACAGTTGTGCACTCTTAAACAAATCTGCGAAACCTCTTAAAGCAACAGACAACAACAATGTATGTATGTTTAATATTCTAGTTTACATGCATGCATACTATGTACTTTTAAGTTGGTATGTGACATAAACGCAGTTTAGTAGTCTTTCGGAAATATGGAACAATTAAATGTATTAAATAACAAACTATAAGCTAGAAGAAGTATAAACATCGTATGCTGTACTTTTATCGGACGGACTTGTATTATATCTTTAAGCATACTTTAGAAGAAAAACCTTCAACTGGAAGGCGAGGTTTCTAAAAGAAAAAGACAAGTGCGTTCGCGATAGTAACTGAGAGAATAGTGCATTGTTTTATCATAAATATGTATAAAATCATATTTTAGCGATGAATGAGATTATAATCTATACCGCATTTCAACGAGGAAGTGAGTAGGATTGGTCCCTTTGTATGGCAGCTGTATGCTTTAGGGGTCGGATTTGAACAAATTTGTCGGAGATTGTAGCGCTGAATGAGATAATTTTTTGAAGATATCTTGTCAAATAAAATAGCAAGCACTTAATTCTGAGCAAACGAGCAGAATTTTGAGGAGAAAAGGACATGTGCAAGTTTAAAATCGATGTTTCAAAAACTGAAGGACTAGTTCGAGTATATACAGACAGATGGTCGGATGGACTGACAGAAGGACATGGCTAAGTCGACTTAACTCATCATGCTGTTATAGGGGTTTCGACTTTCAATTCTAAGTGTTAAAAACTTCATGACAAACTTAGTAAACTTTCTGCTAAAAAATGGGAAAGTTCTTACTATATAATCATCGTATAAATTGTGAGAGTGTATTTCTCGTTTTAATTTCGTTAAAGAATTTTCTTAAACAATTTGTTGATTTCAAAAATAAATAAAATCGCAATTTCGTTAGATTTGTGGTACTTGATTTGAACTTTCTCATCACAACTTCTGAAAATTATACCCTGTTTATTTCAATCGGCCACAAACGTCAGCTCCTTATGTCTAATCCCATTCATCGACCACACGTGCTACATTATTTGATTCGTTTAGTTAAAGGAAACGAAAAGGTTCTATGTAAGTACATACTTACATACATATGTATAAGTTTGTGTGTTCGTAAAAGTAGAATAAATAATGTTATTGTTTTGCAATTTGCTGATATCGCAGTTGCAGGTGTACACGTAAATAGCAACTTTTTTGTACATTTGATATTTTACATAATGCCTTTTTGTGGCTTCCGGATTTTCGCTCACATTGTTTTCATGTATGTCATACATTCCAAGTATCTAAGTAGACAATACACTGATAATTTTCAGCTTTACAACTCAACTGCAGCTGTGTACCCACCTCCCCCCTGCCATGCCGTTGCCTACGTACAAAAATGTGGCGCTACAGCTCTTTGGCCATCAGTCAGTCCGCCAGACACTCTGTCATTCTCAATTGCCGGCAGCCAAGGTGATTTTTAAGCAATTTATGAATGCAGGTGTTACTTTTCCAATCGGCGTAAAAGACGAAAAAGGTTGAAAAAACACAGCAACACAGAACGGTGAATGTAGAGAGGAGAGATGAGACCAGCGGAAAATGTTTTTCTCGCAGTTGTGCGCTTCACCATTCACCATTCACCATTACCCAAATATACATACATATGAATTTGCGCTCACACTTATCTGCCGCCCACCGCACTCCAGCTGCAGCGCAGTTGTTAACTGGTCGTAGAATCTGGCAAGATACATACATATACTTCTATTAGAAACATGTAAATCTGTGCGTAGCTTTTGCTGACAACACTTGTTTTAATGCTTCGTATTGTTGATGTCAGCTGTTTTAATTGATGCTGTTTGCTTTATGTTGTTGCAGTTGTAGTCGTGTTGTTGTTGTTTATTTGTGCTGCTGATTTTTTAGCAATCATGTCTAGTAGGGACTGTTGCTCCTCATTCAATGACTGAATGCTGATTTCATCGCAGGCATCGTTTATTTTAATCAGTCAGCAGCAGTTTGGCTAGTGGACAGCCAAAGGCAGTCCAAGAGAGCAGTAGATGGAGGCTTGGAAAGAGGCATTCACCAGCTGCCGCCAGCACTTACATATTTTTACATACATTAATATGCAGGAAAATAGCATAGCAACGCTTCAACAACTCACTCCGGACCGACATGAACTCTGCCCACTGCTCCCAGTGGATATTTATTTTGTCGATGCAGATGTTTTTCCTTTCATTTTCATTGGAGAGCATAATTTGCGTACCGCGGTTGGAACCCCGCACAAATTATCCCCAAGGGGGTAAAATCACCTTTTCTCTTTATGGTCGATCATAACTTTACAATCAGTATGCATATGTACGTGCCCTGTGCCCAAAAAGTAAGGTGACATTTGAATTTTAACTGCGC
Organism: Bactrocera latifrons; assembly: GCF_001853355.1. Classification (NCBI taxonomy): domain Eukaryota; kingdom Metazoa; phylum Arthropoda; class Insecta; order Diptera; family Tephritidae; genus Bactrocera; species Bactrocera latifrons. The sequence continues at coordinate 100,107 of NW_017537002.1, forward strand.
GCAAGGATTTGGAGAATTATTTTTTTTAGGTTGGTAGTACTGTCCTTAGTGTTTGAGATACGTGTCGTTTTGTGAGCTGCTAAAAGTGAGTTTTTCGTTTTTTGCGATGYCGAAATTTGTTGAGCAAAGAATTTGCATTAAATGATCATTCCGCCAAAAACTCAACACATATCGTTCCGCAATCCCGTATTCACCTGATCTGGCGCCGTGCGAATTCGGGGACACCGTTTTTATACGATAGAGGAGATTTAAGCCGCAGCGAAGACGGAACTAAAGGCCATCCCGGAAAGTGACTACAACCACTGTTTCGAAGATTGGAAAATCCGTTGGCATAATGTACTAAATCTAGTGGGGATTACTTTGAAGGGGATAAAATTGATTTGGAAGAATAAATAAAGAATTTTCAAAATAAATACAATGTCATCTTATTTTTTGGGCACAGTTATATACACAACGTGAGACTGTACCAAAGCTATTTCATAGGTTATTAACGCACTAACTTCATTAGTGCAAACTAATGCCATTCTCCTTTGCGGAACCGACTATATTGGTTTTGCAACTGTAATAACACTGTCTAATACAATATTGCAAGCTCCTCAGTTTTTGTCTTCGTACGAAGTATTATCAGCGTCTCTTTTAGCTCACGAATAGTTCTCGGTACTGATTTGCATGTCAGATAGCAATTTTAGTAAAATTATTTTACTATTAGAACCCCTTCGAAAGCGTAATTGTACTGTGGGAAAAGTATCATTTGTCATCAAACGAGATTGTGTATAACTATAGTATTTATTTAGAAAATCTAAATATAACGGGCTACTTGAATCAGGGTTATAAATACCTAAACTAAAATCAAATAGTAAATAAAATCAAGAAAACTGAAATAAATTCCATGGGATACACTTAAAATATCGGAATACCAAATACCGACAAGTCAGAACACCGAAAAATGAAAATATCGACAAACCAAAATGCCGACATGCGAAAAATATTTTATCTTGTGTGCCCTATTTTCTATCAAAGCACAGAAAGAAAATTCTACAGAAAAGGTTATGATCCTGAGCGTGTTCGTGGCCGGAGGCCTAAGGCTGGAGGACCTCGAACGAACAACGCCACCTTTTCTTGATTTGTCGGTGTTTCATTTGTCGGTATTTTATTGTCGGAATTCTAAATTTCGAGATTTTGGTTGTCGGCGTTATACACCCAACATCGAAATAATAATGATTTTTTGCTTGCAGATGGCTCTTGACGGCAAGACGATAATTAAAGAAGAAATTACTGATAAGGACGTCTATGAGGCTGCTGCATCCAATAATTCTAGTCGACGGAACAAAGGTTCGTATGACGTTAATGTAAACAATCCAATCAACACTCAAATTTTCCACTTTTGATGCCTCCACCTCTTACTATATCCTATCAAACGTTTTCTTAAGATTCTAATGCTTTGGTAAACGATACATCTACAAAGAAAATTTTGTTAATGAGGTTTCATAAATTTTTTTTTTATACCTACGCTATTGCTACGATCTCTTAGCTATCTCCGCACTATTTTTTTATCCCCATTACTTTCACTAGAGCTCAAATAAGACAACAAAGTCGGTACAATTTTGATATTTAATTAGCTTTCGTTAGTTTATTGAAAAGTTTGCAAGAGTTTTGACAGTTTCACATCTATTGTGACCTAAAAATACGATCCAAAGCAATGTGGAATTTAATAACTATTGTGAATTGAAAATACCTTCCGATCCGTTTGCTATCGTATGTTATAATGCCAATCACCACATACGATTGACATATCACGTAATTTTTTTTCGTATGTTTGATGGTTACTGAAGAACTTCTGCTCAAGCTTCTCTAAATAAGATCAACGCCAGTAACTTATGCAAGACCTTACTTAACTGAATTCTCTTAACTAAATATTACAGTGTTTCCATGATCTTACTAAATCGTATCTGAAATTCCTATGAATATAACGCCGATTAATTTGCCCATCGTCAGGCATTATTCTTATCGATTTTATTACATTATTCATTGGTTTGAAATCTATGAAAAATCCGGTTAGGATTATGGTTTAATACATAAGATGTTCCGAATAGAGTGTGAAATAAATAAAAACCGAAGAAGGAAAGTTAACCATATTGAATATATTTATTTATTTAATATCAAGTTTAACTAAAGTAAAAAAAAATTATTAAAAACGACTTGATGCTTGATTGTCCAACGGGTTAAATATTCTTGTTGAATCATTTACGACCATAAAAACGCATTACGCCAATGAAAAGCTTCAATTGCCAAATGTAGTTGTGGGAAAAGATGGAAATAACAGGACACGTGATTGTAAATATTAAACGGAACAAGAAAAAACGTTAACTTCAGTTGCACCTAAGCTAAATACCCCTCACAGGTGCATTTATATTAGTAACTACGTGTTTAGTTTGTACGCAAGCTATATGCTATAATTAACCGATCTGAACCATTTCTTCGGAAATTACATTGTTGTCTTAAAGAATAATCTATACCAAATTTCGTGAATATATCTTGTTAAATGTGAAAGTTTTCCATATAAGAACTTGTGTCCGCTATATGTTATAGTGGGCCGATATTGGCAGTTCCGACAAATGAGCAGCTTCTTGAAGAGAAAATGACGTTTACAAAATTTCAAAATGATATCTTAAAACCTTAGGGACTAGTTCGTATATATGTATACTGACAGACGGACATGGCTAAATCGACTCAGCTCAACATACTGATCATTTATATATTACTTTATAGTCTCCGACGCTTTCTTCTGGGTGTCACAAACTTCGTGGCAAACTTAATATACATATGTACCCTGTTCAGGGTATAAAATTAAATAATGCTCTTCCACAGCTTAAGAAACCCGAGCACAAGCACTGTTTCTAGCGCAACACTATATTATATCATAACAGATGAAGAGGTCCATACAAATTTACTGTTTTCATATGGTACATTCATACATATGTATGTACATATATCTGCATGGTTTTTTATGAATAGCAACATGATGAGAATTTTGCAGAAAACACAATTACGTAGCAATAAAGACTACATAGACAATGACAAAGCCCAAGAAAACCAACGAGGGATTATTTATGTTGCATTTCTATTCCGAATTGTTTGGAAAAGCTCTCGCTGCCCACTCCACCGAACACTTCCGGCTCTGCTGGGAACGCAAACAGGTGTCTGTGAGTTGTGTCATGCAATTTCTAAGAAAATACATGAACTGGAAAAATACACTCATTCACCTTATTCGCCCCAATCATCCATTCAGCACTTATTTAGTCAACAGAGCAAAGAATATTGCTTTATGATGGTGGTGGAAAGGTTATACATGTAAGAGTTAACATATGTAATTTTATTTGTTTAAGAAAATGTTGGTAACAAATTTGCAGTTGCCAGCCAAAGATTAATACATAGATGAAGCATTTCCATAAAACCAAACATTGATAAATTTATATTTGCTAGCTTTAATACAACTTGAGCTTCGTTTGAAACAAAGTCATATAATATTTAAATATGTTACTATTCAATTGGACGTTCTGCCTCATTAACAGTGCATTATGTTTTAAAATACAAACTATTCTTTGTTGAAAAAATTTCAAAATCATTTAATATTATAAACAAAACTACAAATATATACATTCAAATCAAACGTAATGAAGAACTCGAAAAAGCACGAAACGACGACATTTTGTTCCATTGGCTAACCGTAAGAAAGTCTGCAACTACATACAGTTGAAGGTATTTAGTTAGGCGTAATGGAGGCAAACTCAATACCTATAAAGCGAGACTACTTTCTACTAAGCATGCGGATGCAGCTATTTCATTATACCAGTCGTCTATTTTGTGAAAACATTTCCCTAAAATTGTTTGGATGTTCCACATTGGCTGATAAAATTCAGTTCCCTTCTAGTTCTCTCGACATTAGTCTGGCGAAAACTGGGAAGTAAAGAAGAAAGTGCCTAGATGCTTCCACCTGATATAACTAGGCACCATGGTATGAGGGAGTAGCAAAAGTGACCATTCACAGTACTTTCCTACCTCCTAAGTGTACGGTCACAACAAAACCATCATGGCAAAATCTGTTGAGTAATTCCACCCTTACGGTCGAAACGGGTAGCGCGAAACAAAAAACGCTGTAATAAAAATTTATATGTTATACTACTACAGTTTTATTTATACATATATACTATTTTCAACTTTGATTATAGATTGCTGTTTATTGCTTTTAACAAAAAATTAAATTATACCATAATGATGCAGATTAAATATGGTATATTTTAAACGCCTTAATTAACTTTTTAAGCTTAGTATCCAGTTCTCAAGAAATGTAAAAACTTCATATAAAACAAGTAGGAAATGCTAAGTTCGGGTGTCACCGAACATTTTATACTCTCGCATGATAAAGTGATAATCGAGATTTCATTATCCGTCATTTACATATTTCTTTATTTTGCTGTAAATTAATTAGATTAGATCAATTTGTGTACTTTGAGTATTGAATTGTATTTTCATTAATTTTAATTGCATTGAAAAGTTATAGCCCGATCACGACAATTCTTCCACAAGGGATACCTTAGCTCAAATACCGTATTTGTGTAAAGTTTTATTCCGCTATCRTCATTGGTTCCTAATGTATATATTATACAGAGAAGGCATCAGATGGAATTCAAAATAGTGTTATATTTAAGAAGGCATGGTTGTGAACCGATTTCACCCATATATATCGTACATGTCTATACACATCTAGATGTGTATAAGAGACAGATATGGAACTGCCTGAAAGAAACGACTCTTTAGAGTTTGGTTCACATAGCTTTCTGAGATATGAACAAAAAACTTAGTAGGGGGCGGGGCCACGCCCACTTTTCCAAAAAAGTACGTCCAAATATGCCCCTCCCTAGTGAGATCCTTTGTGCCAAATTTCACTTTCATATCTTTATTTATGGCTTAGTTATGACACTTTATAAGTTTTCGATTTCCGCCATTTTGTGGGCGTGGCAGTGGGCTGATTTTACCCAACTTCGAACTTAACCTTCCTATGGAGCCGAGAAATACATGTACTAAATTTCATCATGATATCTCAATTTTTACTCAAGTTACAGCTTGCACGGACGGACGAACAGACGGACGGACAACCGGATTTCAACTCTACTCGTCACTCTGATCACTTTGGTATATATAACCCTATATCTGACTCTTTCAATTTTAGTACTTACGAACAACTGTTATGTGAACAAAACTATAATACTCTCTTTAGCGAGAGTATAATAAAAATAATTACAACAAATACAAAAAATTACAGTCTGTTGGAGCACTCCGCCGGTAATCAGGAGATTGAGCGTTTGAGATCCTACCTCAGTATTAAGCATTTAATGATGGAAATATGTAGAATGTTTTATTGGCCACTTGTTACATACAAAAAATTACCATATTGTCATAAAGTTCTAGATTAAGTTTTTACGTATAGTCTATAAGAAGTATAAATTATTTGCATCGTTATACAAGGTGTTTTCCAAAGTAAACAGGACTTAAAAAAAACATAACAAATGGTTTTTCGGCAAAATCCATTTATTTTATTCAAAATAGTATCCTTCTGCCTCAATATAGCTTTTTGCACGGTCCAAAAGCATGTAGAAGGAGGAGTGTTTTAGCTCGTTTTCCGGTATGACCGCCAGTATGCCGGTGCCAGCCTTTTGAATGGCCTCTACGTCTGCATAACGCTTTCCTTTAATGGGCAAATGCTTTTTTCCGGAAAGGAAGAAGGCGCATGGCGCCATATCAGGTGAATACCAGGAGTGGCTAATGATTCAATTGTGATTTCGTCCATGATAATCGTCCTTCGAATGTTAGATTCTGAGCAATTTTTGGTCGTCAGTCAATTTGTGCGGAACAAACTGTGCACACACCTTTCGTAAGCCTAAATGTTCGGTTAAAATGCGATAAATCGATGTTTTGGAGATCTTTCAATGGAATTTCCGGTGATCACGGATTTTGATATGCCCACATGTTCATCGTCATTTATGTCCTCATGACCACTTTGAAAAGGTTGAAACTACTAGTGCACTCTGCTACGGGATAGGCAATCATCGCTATAAACTTGTTTCATCAGTTAAAACTTTCGGTAAATGTTTTACCAATTTAAAAAGAAAAAAAGTTATGTTGGCTCTTTTTTCGAATCAATGAAATGTCATGAAATTCTCATTGGACAATCGATAAAGATAGCAGGAGGCGCTAGATTCAAAAAGTCCTGTTTACTTTAGAAAACGCCTTCTAATATAAAATACGGTATATTTATTTCGTTTCTAAAAAGTAGTTTAAAATTATCTTGCGCAACCTTGTTAAGCCCTGCTCAATAGCAAAACTAACAAGAAATTTGAATGTTTATACTCTCGCAACAATGTTGCTAAAGAGAGTATTATAGTTTTGTTCACATAACGGTTGTTTGTAA
>NW_017537002.1:107590-130345 GCF_001853355.1 Bactrocera latifrons
TAAATGACGGATAATGAAATCTCGATTATCACTTTATCATGCGAGAGTATAAAATGTTCGGTGACACCCGAACTTAGCCCTTCCTTACTTGTTTTAAATTAGATTTAGACGATTTTCAAAACGGTGTCCTCGGAGTGATTATGTGAATTTGCTGAATAGCCAGAATTTACACGAAGGTAATTCAGGCTAATGCGGTGGTTGCGGCACGATATTAGTTTAAAAGTAACCAATGTAATATAAGATGGTGTATTATCGCACTTCTTTGTTCATTAAATTCAGACATAGTAAAAATCGAAGATTCACTTTTAGAGCATCACAAAGCGACGCGTTTCTCAAATACTAATGATTATTTAACATTATTACAAACTTACAGAAAAACAAGAAAAGACGTTAACTTCGGCTGCACCGAAGCTAATATAATATTCTTTTAGTAACTGTGTGTTCAGTTGATATGGAAGATATATGCTATAGTAATCCGATCTGAATAATTTTTTCGGAGATTGTATAATTACCTTAAGTAGTAATCCATACTCCATAGAAGATGGAGTCATGTGTACACAATTGAGAAAAGTTCTGTGATCACCATTTTCTTGGGAGTGGCCAGAAAGGATTCGCTTCTCTGGGTAGCCTAAGAAAGTCCGTTTGAAGGCGAGCTGAAGTGAGAAGTCGAAATATCCGCTGCATAGGGTTGTACGCTGGGTTTGGGACCCGCCACGTAAAAAAAATATCCCCAATGAAATTTAACAAACAGCCTCGGATGAGAGACCCCCCTTTTGACGACGACCATGGCAAACGACATAAGGACTACGAATTGAGGCCATGCACCATGTCCTGTCCCCGTCTTGTCATGCGCCGGCTTACAGAAGGTTTCAAGACCGGAGCATACTCTTGTAGAACCCCCAAAGGTGATCTAGTCACCGATGCCCAGAGCATACTTAAGTTATGGAGGGAAATCTTCTTCTGTCTGCTGAATGGCAGTGAACGCACAACGCCAGGAAAAGGTGAACCCGATTCCCCAATCGATGACTATGGAGCAGGCGTTCCTCTGCCCGACCACGCAAAAGTTTGAATAGCAATTACCCGCCTGAAGAACAAGAGAACGGCGGGGGCCGATGGATTGCCGGCCGAGCTATTCAAACACGGCGGGGAAGAACTAATAAGGAGCATGCATCAGCTTCCTTGTAAAATATGGTCGGACGAAAGCATGCCCAACGATTGGAATTTAAGTGATTGGAATATGCGCCAACTGTCGTGGGATTAGCCTTCTCGACATTGCATATAAGGTTCTATCGAGCGTATTGTGTGAAAGAATAAAGCCACCGTCCATAAACTGATTGGACCTTAGCAGTGTGGCTTTAGACCTGGCAAATCAACAACCGACTAGATATTCACCATGTGCCAAATCTTGGAAAAGACCCGTGAAAGTAGAATCGACACACACCACCTCTTCGTCGATTTCGAAGCTGCAAAACTAATACGGCTGTGTAAACTGACGTTGAGCAGCACCAAAAGCTCCGTCAGAATTGGGAAGGACCTATTCGAGCTGTTCGATAACAAACGAGGTTTCAGACAAGGCGACTCCCTATCGTGCGACTTCTTCAACCTGCTTCTGGAGAAAATATTTCGAGCTGCAGAACTAAATAGGGAAGCTACCATCGTCTATAGGAGTGTACAGTTTCTGGCATATGCCGATGATATTGATATCATCGGCCTCAACACCCGCGCCGTTAGTTCTGCTTTCTCCAGACTGGACAAGGAAGCAAAGCAGATGGGTCTGGCAGTAAACGAGGGCAACACGAAATATCTCCTGTCATCAAACAAACAGTCGTCGCACTCGCGACTTGGCTCTCACGTCACTGTTGACAGTCGTAACTTTGAAGTCGTAGATAATTTCGTCTATCTTGGAACCAGCATAAACACCGCCAACAATGTCAGCCTGGAAATCCAACGCTGGATAACTCTTGCCAACAGGTGCAACTTCTGACTGAGTAGGCAATTGAGAAGCAAAGTCCTCTCTCGACAAACAAAAACCAAAGTCTATAAGTCACTCATAATTCCCGTCCTGCTATATGGTGCAGAGGCTTGGACGATGACAACAAGCGATTAGTCGACGCTGCGAGTTTTCGAGAGAAAAGTTCTGCTAAAGATTTATGGTCGTTTGCGAGTTGGCCACGGCGAATATCGCATTCGATGGAACGATGAGCTATATGAGATATATGTATGACGACATTGACATAGTTTAGCGAATTGAAAGACAGCGTCTACGCTGGCTAGGTCATGTTGTAAGAATTGACGAAAACACTCCAGCTCTGAACGTATTCGATGCAGTACCCGCCGGGGGAAGCAGAGGAAGAGGAAGACCTTCGCTCCGTTGGAAGGACCAGATGGAGAAGCACTTGGCTTCGCTTGGAATATACAATTAGCGCCACGTAGCGAAAAGAAGAAACGACTGGAGCGCTGTTGTTAACTCGGCTATAATGGCGTAAGCGGTGTCTACGATATTACATTGTTGCCTTAGAATAGAATATATAATATACCAAATTTCGTGAACCAGCACAAACTTAATATACTCTGTTCAGGGTATAAAAATTTACCGATTCGAAAAACACGTGAAGTACAAATTAAGAATTCACCTTTCAATTTGATCACAATAGTATAACCAATGTTTTTGGGACCACTTTTTCATAAATTTTAACAGAATAACACAATGCAATAATTTTTCGGTCAAATAGCGGCCTTGTTGGATGATAATGGAAATTTAACTCCAAACTCCCCTTGCCATTTCTCCATGGGCACCTCTCAGCTGTACCTTTTTTTACACTGTATCAGCTAGTAGTTTCTCTAGTCCTCACGATGCTAGGCACCCAGGCAAGTGTAATTTGGAAGTATCTTGATGCTAATGCTAGTGAGATCAAGCACTCTTTGACTCCTCAGAATGAGTTGGCTGTGGGGTTTAAAATATTTAGCTATAAGTAAGCTGTGAAAGAGCTTTGTGAAGTTGCATTCCGGGGAATTCAATATTTAGGTTTTGTTTAAAAAAAATTGCAATAGTTTGCCAAACTGTTATAAATCCAACAGCTGCTAGCGATTATAAATAGTCATGGCGGCGTGTATATGTATGTATGTACATATGTAATAAATGTCGCATGCGAAAACTGTACAAAACGGCATTGGTTACGTTGTCATTGGCAAGTCGACCGTATGAGTAAATTTGGGACAACTTTCATTGGCAACACCCGGCGTGCAACATATGCACTCACGCCATGCCGTTTAACCCACCCATGCACCATTTAGTTACATCGCCATTAGGCAAACATAAACTTTAATGATTTTTTATTTTTAAAAATTTGAATGCTTCTAACACATAGAAAAACAGAAACAAAATGTTTTAGTGCCAACAAGCAAAAATTTAGCAGAACTACTATTTACCAACTGTAGAAAAGTTTAGAAAACAGAACTTTCGCAGCATCGATCCCCACAAAACCCACAAAACTTGCCGCCGCACCCACAGCTCAACTAAATACATACCTTCTTTGAGGCAACAGCTGCCACTGTTGCGGCAATTGTAAGCTTCGTCATCAGTAGTGACGAAAAATAACAAGAACAATGTGTACAATAACATGAGAAGAAACTTTGTATGGCCCCAATCTCCAACTCAACGCTCTGTCTTTAAATGCGTATTTATAGCAACTGTCCACTTGTGTTTGGTCATTTATGGGACACCACTTGTGCGCTCTTGGCTACCATCTTTCCCACCTTCCGACAGTTGTGATATTTAGTATTAGTATATACGAAGTTCTCAAAGCTCATGCATTCGTTAAGCATGAATGTTGTATTTCACTTACGGAAGCTCGATGAATGAGAAATCAAAGAGTTACGTCACTGAAACCGAATAAAAACTGCTTTCGAAACATTATGACTTTGGAGAAAGCTTCTAGGACCTGATTAGTTCGTGTATATACTGGATACAACTCACTATCTTTATTGTTGACTTTAAATATAAATTGTTGACAAGAGAGCTGCGTCCAAGATTTGCAAGCAGAAAATCTGTGAATTGATGATGAATAATAATCGTTTAAATTTATATTAAACAGCCCAAAGGAATATTTCTGTGTTTTGTAGTTCTTCATTCGAATCGAAATTACTCTTTTGAGTGTGTTATGGCGACAATACAAGTATTATCCGTAAATAATATGCACCAACTAGGCAAAGTCTTTTAACCTTGAGTCACCCAGTGGATCTGAATAACTTTGGTTTTTCTGAATAGAACCTGGTATTAATTTATTAACTGGGAGTCATAGAGAAATAAAGAGGCGAGATATAGCCATGGAAGCTATCTCCATGATACCATATCTAATAAGTTTGCCTGTATGTACTCCAATTGTTTACTTAGTCTGCTTGTGAAAAGTATTTGCTAATCCATTGACGGTACTTACATATATTGTCTAAAAAAAGGGACCGTATTTAACATTTGTACAGCAAAGTATTAATCCAGCATATTCGTGTGAGTTAAGGGAAGGGTAACGTTTCACAAAACTCTTTATGGCTAAAATGTTTTGCATTTATCGAAGCTCCAAGCTAGTACCGCATTAGAGCTTTTGTTTAAAATGGTAGAAACCACTTACCTTCCTTTATGTGGTCATTTGTACACTAAAGCGATGGTGAGACGGACTGGAATGAAATGTGGAAACTATGCGTTGGTCAAATCCATGCAAACACAAACATCTACATACAAGAGTAATACCTATATTTGTCAATACAAGGTTACATTTTCATTTTATGTGCCATCGAAATGTGTACAAGCTTTGCACAGCTGTGACCAACCAACGCTTTTGTTGTAAGACCGGCTGGTACCATACGCAATACGGCTTTCATCAGCAACACTGTCCCAGCGGATCGCACGCTGGCAGGTCGAACCGGTCGAAGTAGTAGAGGAAAGCAGTACTCTCGTTAATATTCATCATGACTGTTGGGAAGTGTGTACGGGTGTTTCAAAGTGTGGTGAAAATGCGGTTGATACCAATGGGCACGATAGATTCCAGTGGATGTAAGCGATAACAACAACAGCAATTTTTAAGGAGAGTTACGTAGATTTTTTTCAGCATTAGGTGCTAATAAAACACTTAGCTCAAGAATACATTGAATCTTATTGTGATTACCAAACAGCTGAAAAACGATTCAAAGTCCTTTTTATTTCACCTATCTACTACTATTTCGTAGTAGCAGATGATATAAGAGCTGGATTGCTCGTTTAGTGAATTATTTTTGGAAAGAAGAGATTTCAGGACTATAAGGCCTATTCACATTTCAAAAAATTTGAAGCTTTGACATACAATTTTTTGATTGAAGGACAATATAAGGAGAAAAACTAAATATTTTATAATATATAATATTAAGAAAAGGCAATACGTTTGGGATATAAGAAAGTAAGTTCCCAAAAAAATTCATAAAAGCAATTCAACCATACCTGTCCTCTTTTCCCGATCTCAGATCTTCTGTAAGATATTTCTAAACACTTGCAACTTGTTGCTACAGAGTATTATAGTTTTGTTTACCTAACGGTTGTACGTATCATCTACAACTAAGCGAGATAAATGACGAGAAAAGTTGAAAACCGGTTGATTGTCTGTCTGCCCGTCCGTCTGTCCATACAAACTGCAACTTGAGTAAAAATTGAGATATATTTGTATTCGAGTTTCTTAGTACCAAAAAAATTACGAGTTCGTAGATGGGAGTAATCGGACTACTATCACACCCTCAAATCGTGAATATCCAAAAAATTTTAATTTGCCATAACTGAGCACTAAATTTAGATGTAAAAAGTTAATTTAGCACAGGCGATAGCAGTAACAAGGGGCACTTTTGGGCAAAAAGTTTTGTAAAAGTGGTCGTGGCCCCGCCCTCTAAAAAGTTTATTGTATACTAACTCCTAAACCACTTAAGCTACAACAACCAAATTTGCTCAGCGTAAATACGAGGTGTGTTCAAAAAGTATCGCGAATTTTGAATTTTCGCGGATTACGTATATTCGAATTTCGATTTTTTCGTGGCGTTATGTTGGTACTCACGTCTCTCATTTATGCCGACAAGCCCGGCCATTTTGTATGTTCATTTAATTGTTGACAGCTGCTTTGCTTGCACGTGTTTTGGATCGTCTTCGATTTTTACCTATTCAAAAAAATGGATCAAAGAACCTGTGTCAAATTTTGTGTGAAAAACGTTATTAAGTGTACGGATACATTCCAAATGTTGACTGTGGCATACGGAGAAGCTACCTTAGACCGAAGCAACGTTTATCGGTGGTACAAAATGTTCTCAGAAGGCCGAGTAGATGTGACAAAAATTGGCGTTTGCACCACGATAACGCCCCTCTTCACACATCGTTACTTGTGCCCGACTTTTTGGCCAAAAACAACACACCAATGATGCCGCAGCCACCGTATTCCCCAAATTTGGCCCCCTGTGACTTTTTCTTGTTCCCTAAACTGAAAAGGCCCATGAAAGGACGACGTTACGCTTCTCTTGACGAGAGAAAGACAGCATCGAAGGAGGAGCTGCAGAAGATAAAAAAAAAGTTTTTTGAAGTGCTTCGAAGATTGGAAAAATCGTTGGCACAAGTGTATAATATCTCATGGCGATTACTTTGAAGGGGACAAAATAGATATTCATGAATAAATAAATAATTTTTGAAAAAACACAAAATTAGCGATACTTTTTGAACACACCTCGTATAATAAGAACTTCTGCTGACAGTGTGAAAACGGATGAAATTAGAGGATAACCACAACCACACCACAAATAACGGTACCAACAGTTAAAAATTACTAAAAGCGCGATAAATCAATAACATTTAAATTTCACCTTAAATATGGTTTGGGAAGGCCTTATGAGATCCGATGTGAAAATTGGACGATGGACCTGGCACCCACCACTTTTGGGTGAAATCCCATATCTCCGGACCCGACCCACCTATTTTGGCAAAATGTTGTACATGAAATTCTTTTTATGTTTCTATTTCGCTATGCGAAAATCGGTACTCGGACTACAATCACGGCAATTTCCCATATAACTCAATTTAAAATTTCATCTGATTCTTTCACTTTCCAGTACAGAAATCTAGAAGTGATTGATATAACGGGTTAAAACTTTACACTAATAACACCTTTAAAATTGTGACCAAAAATTGTCTAAATCCAAACTAAACTGTTCAAGCTCCTGGATACCGAATATGTGGACCCCAGTATCTATAGTTGGAAAAAACGACTGGCGCGCTGTTGTTAACTCGGCTATAATCGCGTAAGCGGTGTCTCCGCCAATTAAGAAGAAGAAGAAGTATCTATAGTTGACTTTTGACTGAAAATATCGGTCAATCTGTTAGATATACATTTGAAATTCAGGGAGAATCCTTTTCTGGCAATAGTATGTATGTGTAGTTTCTGGAAAATGGGTTGAATCAGGTCAGTACTTCCCTAAGCCCTAATATAACTAATTTAAAAAGTTTCCACGTGATTTTATGATGGATATATCGACTAATATTTGAGTTATCTCAATGAAAATTACAGAACATGTTTTACTCACAACAGAGTATTTTGCAGCTGAAATAGATAAAATTGGGATAAAACTTTACCCTCCGGCTAATATTGCTCTATATGATTGGTGACTGTACCATATGATAGGTGAGGTACCTTAATGAAACCCAGTGAACATTTTTTTAGTATGTGGCATGATAATAGTTAAAAGTTAAAACCGGGTGGATACTACTCCAATTTATCTGTTAGAGTTTGAGCTATATTGTATATATATAATTTTTTACATAGATTCTTGCAAGTTACAAAAGTATAAAATGTGCGGTTGCCCTCGAAATTAGCATTTTCTTACCTTCCTTCTTCCTTTAATGTGTATCATCTTTTCTTTCATTTCCGATGGGTTTCAATATAATAACTTTAAAAGGTTTCTGCACTAGTCTAATATCAGAAGAGGTTTGATAAATATTTCTCTAAGATTTCCTTAAATACATATTAGTTCAAATTTAAAGAATAACTCTTGCTCACAGTGGTTATATTGTTCTAAAAATAAGAACGAATTTGGATATATATATATATTTGTACCCACACTTTATGAACTGATATTTTAAGATTTGCTCTCGTTTGTTTTATTTCACATTACAAACTACATGATGAGTACACATCGAAGTAAACGGAGAGACGTTTATCGAAAACGAATGTAATATCTCTCTTATTTCCCTTTATATTTTTTCAGTTGACAATTTCTTTCATAGGACCTACAGTAATCAGCCATGATAACTTTCTTCTATCACTCTTAGATCCATTGGAACCTTCTCACACTTTCTCCCTATAATTCCCTAATTTATACGAAAATTTATACAGATCATCTCAATACATTTTCCTCTCTTTCTTTTTAGTCTTCTCAAATTTGAAACTTTCGACTACCAATACAAAGCTTTTCAAAGCTTCAATTTCGGGAGCAGTTAGAACTTTGATAAAGTCTGTATCTTTCAGCAATCACCATATTTGAGGATGGACAAATAGTCCATATTTTAACCTTTCCATACTAAGGTTTGCAAATTTTCAACAAATGTTATTACAACAATATCCTTCCACGTTCAACACTTTCACAAATCGCTGTATAATTCCAAAATTAGTCAGTCAGTAATAAATACCCGAGTTCTTTTTGAGAAAATGACTTTGGCGTAGATACTTCTGAGAGCATGCGAATTACTTTTGAAACTCAAAGAGAGATTTTCATTGAGAAAAACTGGGCATTTAGTATACTGTACCTTCAAACCTTCCGCATATTTTCCGTAAAGAAACTTAGAGTGGGAATCACTTGAAGCTTTTATGCGAGAAAAAGGGTGAAAGGGTCCTTAAAATAGATACTAATGCTGATAAGCCTAAAATTTTTCAAAATATAAGAATTGCAAATATCATGAGAATAACAGCATATTTAATACTTTAATGAATAAATTCGCTATCTGGACACTTGAAAGCATCAAAATTTGCAAAGATATAAATGTCAAAAATTGTTTTTTGGAAAGCTGTTTAATCATTATAAGCAAATAAAAACAACCCTGTTTCGATAATATACTTTAGTAAACATTTACTGAGTTTTAAATGTTTTAAACGGTGATATTTCTGCCGGTGTATTCATGGGTGCACACCATTCATAATGGCACACAGAATAAATACCACTCCTGTGTACACTGTATTTTATACCAACTATTTGAAAGAAGTGTTAGATGTGTACATAATTTTCAAAAACTACTCAGAATTTTATGAAACAATAAAGTTGTTGAGAGGACTTGAGCCATTGAAAACAAATGTACACATTTCTTAAAGCATTGAATACATAACGAATTTTAAAGGGGCTTGTTTTTCTTGTTGTTAGATACACAAATTCAGGATGTAAGAGTGGGTTCAATATTAAAGAGAGCATGCGAGTAATTGACGGCGTTTACAAAAAGCATTCATTCAAAACCAATTAAACAACCCGAATAAATATGAGGCTAAAACAACGCGTAACTGTCACGAAAGCTACGTCAAAAAATATTCACAATAGGAAAAAAGTTCTTTTGAAATCCCATTCCTAAATAACGTTTTAACACATAATGGCGGTAAATACCCTTCGGAAATAGCTGGCTTGTCAAACTTTAATAAAATATCAAACTCTCCGCATTTTTTGAAAAATGCCCATCGTCTCAAAGCATCTCCATGAGAATTGCCGCAATGCACCTTCCTGACTAACAAACGGGGAAATCACCCTAACCATCATCATTCATCTTGTTTGCTCGGTATAATGGAAATTCTTCTAACTTTAGCTGTGTTTGTAGTTGTGTACGCTTCTCAAACAGGTGTTTGTTCAAGTTTGCTTACGGTCGAGTGGGCAGGATTGTTTGCGTATTCGTGCGGGACCGATAACGATGCTGCCAATGAAACTGGCTAACGGGACAATATTTTCTGTGTGTATTTGTATGCGAGTGCGTTGCAAGTCGACCAGCTATCGCAGCTTACAGTTAAACGTTCATATGTATAGCTATGACCTTTACATACATACATACATTTATAAGGATGACAAGGTAGTGTTCGGCAGAGCTGATGACAGTTCCTTACTTCAATCGCCGTTATATGCGTATCTCTCGAATGTGGGAGTTTGCTTTTGCGATAATAATTTGTGGATTCAGCTGCAACATCACTTACTCCGACATAGTCATTGTTGCTCAGGTAAATATTGATAATGGCAGCAGTAGTAGCTCGTAGTGTTTACATACCCGCTCGCTTGTGAGACACTACAAATGTGTGAGTGTAAAATCTTCGGAGAGGAGTCGCCCTATAGTAAGTAAGATGTATTGTACGATAATACATTGAACATGTGATAGTTGAGTTTGGCTAATTTAAATGTTCATCTATTGGTTTTACAGAGAGACAAATTCAAAGTAGTTAGTTCAGAGTTTTCTGTAGAGAATTTTCATTTTGATAGAATTTTTCATTAGAGTCTCACATAAATGACTACAATCATAATTAGATTTAAGTATATTTTCATGCCGGTAAGATATAAAACTTCGGTTCTTTTTTTAAGTAAATTATAACTTATGTACATATGTCCATACAAAATGAGTTCCAAAGTTAGACTATCTATATGGCTACTGCTGCGTGTGAATCTGATATCTTTATCGATTGTTCAGTGAGAATTTCATGACATTTCATCGGTTGCGAGTGAAATTATTGCGTTTTAAGTGTCAGGATGTTTGTGTTATCGGTGCTAAAATGAGCTTCGAACAAAGAGGCAGCATTAAATTTTGTTTTAAAATTGGTAAAACTTCTAGCGAAAGGTTTCAATTGATGAAACAAGCTTATGGCGATGATTGCCTATCCAGTAGCAGAGTGAATGAGTGGTTTCAACGTTTTCAAAGTGGTCGTGAGGACTCAAATCCGTAATCACCGGAAATTCCAGAGAACTGTATGTGAATTCACCAAAAATCAGCCGAAATCATATTTGGAATTCTGGAAATGGAATTGAACATCTACAAAACATCGTTTTATAGCATTTTGACCGAAAATTTGGGCTTATGAAAGGTGTGAGCACGGTTTGTTCCGCACAAATTGACTGACGACCAAAAATTGCTCAGAATCCAACATTCGAAGGAAATCATTAACGTGGTCAAAAAGGACAAAAAATTCCTTCACAAAAAGCTGTATTGAAGCTGAAGGAGACTATTTTGAATAAAATAAATTTATTTTGCCGAAAAAACCATTTTTTCTGTTTTTCTCTTACTTTGGAACGTACCTTGTATATAGCTGTGCTATCGAATTTAAATCGGCGAGTTCAAATTATAAGCACCACATGTTATGTTAAAGCTGCTGAATACCCAAAATTTAGATAGATGTTTGTAAGAAAGAAGTAGTTCTAAAACAAAAATTTGTTACAAGAGCCCAGTCAAACAGTTTATTCCGCATGTTAGCTGTAAAAATTTAGCTTTTCCTTTATGTGAGGTGACGCGTCTTTAACACCCAATATTCTCAGTTTTGTGACATGTCATCATTCAATTTTTTTGGCGTATGTCGCTGCACGCTTTCCGAATTTATCCTGTGTCTCTTTCTCAGTTCCCTTTTGTTTGCACGCTTCTCGTTATTGTTGCAGCTATTGTTGTTTTAGCACGCTTCGTTTATCTCGATTTGGTTTGTTTGTACAGCAAATTATTTTCTGCCGACCATGGGAGCGATTGAGCGCGCCAACCATATCTGGTATATCCGTCTTATGGACATAACATTATTTGAACAGATACACTCTCGTCCATTCCGATTGTGGGAAAGGGTTGATGTGGTGTCTATGCGTACATCAAGGCAGCAGGTGGGCTCTGATGTGCAATCGACACATGCACACACAAAATCAAGTTGAAGGGTTGAATGTCGACGAGTATGATGGATCATGTTTCGTTCTAACAATGCCATCATTGTTTCCATCAGTTATTTTATTTATACAAGTTTGTCCATCACTTTATATAAAATGTCCTATCAATATCGTTGCCTCGCCAGCTCTCTTATTTATTTAATATCTTTTGGAAAACTTTTTTATTTAACAAGATATCTTCACGGCATGGAATATATACATATATATGTATATGTGTATATATAATCCAAGGCGTTACTATAATTCTAAAGAAACTATAGCACATAGATTCGATATAAACTGACAAATCCAAATAAAAAAAAAATGTGTATTTTATAAAATATGCACTTGCGAAGGGTATCATAGCTTTTCTACAGCCAAAGTTAACGTTTTTTCTAATTTTTACTCTATATGTAATATATGTATGTCTATATAAATGTGATCAAAAATTTACATTTTATAACGGAATTACATTTGAACACTAAAAATAATAAAATTTCGTCGGACATCAATCGAACATAAATGTGCGACTTTGAAAAAGAGAAATTAGCTGCCTAGCTAAATATTAAATAATTGTGTACATTATATCTCAGTAACTAGTGCTGATTTTTTCAGCGAACCCTGTAGGCAATATAGGAATGTGAATTTAATATATATTCAAACACGGTCATTTCCACTCCCTGTTTTTATGTTAAACTTGAGTTAATTGTTGTAGCTGCAAATTCTTTAAAGTTTTCCATGTCCGTACATGTGGCAGCAAAATGCAATCATGTATTTGGCAACAAATGTTGAAACACGTGTTTGCGCTTTCAACACCATCACCAACAACCAACAGCAGTACGGCAGAATCATCGACAAACGAGAATGACAGCAATTGCAACAAGAACACGAGCGATGAGAAAAACTCGTGTGCAAGTGCAATTTGTCCAGAATGTTACTAATTTATTTGCCATGTTCGGTAATGCCACACCACACCGAAGTTGCCCGTTGCCTGCTGCCCCTTGTCCCAACGTATAACGGTTAATGGCCGGCCAAAACTTCCTCATGCTCGTGTGGCACGCCATATTCTACAAAAGCACAATTCCCAATGTGTGGAAACCTTGCAGGACATACTGTGACATTGGTCAGTTGCCCTCGAGCCTCTGCTGCTGGAGCAGGGGCAGATGACCGAAGCGAGAGGTGGCTAGAATTATATTATGTTTGTACATGAATGGCCAATACAACAATGGGCAAGGCTGCAAGGCTGCAAAGCAACAAAGCGAAATGCCTTCTTCATGTTGCAGCTAATGCATTTATGATGTGTCGGCTGCTGACATGTCCTTTCGATGCACTACCAGACAGCAACGCATTTATCCTTCGGGTCAGCTACAGTAGCAACAGCAGTCGAAACACAGCATATCTGAGCGTCAGTGACAGAAGCAATGTAACACAAATCTCGGCATTTGCGGTTGCGCAAACACACGAACGCCATGGCACAACACTGGAGGTACGGTTGGACGGACATGACAATGGCAACTGCGTGTTTCAGGTGCTACATATTTTGAACATGACAACCCGCCTGGAAGAAAAATCACTACCACAGGCAGCGCTCGCCCCTTACACCCACATATTTGACCAGCATTGGTGGTCACGCTACAGCCGTTGGCTACATTTCGTAAAATTTTCGGTTGGTAGTTGAGCAGCGAAACGTTGTTGCCCTTAACAAGCGTTAACCTTATGTTGATGTTGCGGTGCTTGCGGCACACTTGTCCAAATAGAACACATCTACCACACGCTAATTACAACAATGCTTATTCATTTACAATTTCGGCTCTTCGTTCCATATTGCAGCAAATTCTTCCTCCAACTCTTCTTCCGGCAAGGATTCGAGCAACAGCAATAACTCGTCGCAAACTAACGGCTGCACTGGTGCAAGTGGTAGCAGTGGGGTGAGCAACTCTAGTTCGACTTGTACGAATCCAAACGCTAACGGAGCGCGCAGTTGCCGCACCCCCGACTCCCCGGAGAGCGCACGTGCTATTGCACCACGTTCACCTATGTCACCACAACTGCATCATTCAAGCCTGGCCCCACCACCACCACGACCGAATCGTAATGCCAGCGCCTCACCGGTAGTGAATGGAGCTACGACCACCACATCACCGCCTCCACTCCCCACACCACCTACACAAGCGGCACTGGCCGCGGCCGCTGCTGCAGCTGCAGTGCATGCTGAGCAGGCACGACTACTCAGTAAGATACGTAAATTCCTTGGTTCTCTGGTACAGTTAGCGCAAGAGATTCATCCCGAAGTGAGCGATCGTGTACGTGCGCTAGTGCTTTCACTGGTCAGTGGAGGTATAAGCATTGATGAGTTCCGCCTAACGCTGCAAGATGCCATCAATTTGCCATTGCGCCCGTATGTCATTCCATTACTCAAAAGTCATATTTCCCTGCTGCAACGCGAGATTTCCGAATTAGCTCGTGCCAGTAATCAGGTAAGAGTTAGTTGCTTGTATAGTTTATAAACATCTAGGAATCTCACTCACTTGATTATAATTGTTTGATTGCGCACCTTTAGACTACACTACAATACGTTACCACGAATGAGAATGTTGTAATGGAGTTTTCTCCACACGGACCATCTGCGGAATACAGTGACATGTTCATACATATGGATGCTGCGCAGGCTGCAGCAGCAGCAGCCGTTGCCCAAGCCACAGCGTCCAACAGCGCCGGTACTACCAGCCTCGTCTTTAAGCGGCGAGCTTCGGACACTCTGATGGAACACCACAATGGAATACAAGACTGGAATGATTATATGGCCACTTATCCGCCTGCCAAGCGTGCTTTACACGCACATTCGGCTCACTTAAGCGCCGCATCGGCCGATGCACGTCTTGCATTTACCAGCCAACCAACCGTTTTTGATTACTCGGCTGCAGCTAGTAGCACGTCAGCAGTAACGCAATCCGAGAATAACTTCAACAGTCTTATGGAGAAGGTAATGTTGCGCATTTAGTTGAATTTTGTTCGAAATGCTAGTCGTAACATGTCTGTATTAATCTATAGGCAAATCACAGGGAAGATCGTGATCTGCGAGTTAATATCGTTGCTGAAAATGCAGCGCAACGACACCCTTCACGGACTGGTCCCCCAAGCGCAAACACTAGTGGGGGTGCTGCTGGCAGTGTCAATACCACACTTGGAGGCGAAGAGGAATGGAAGAATATACACACCATGTTGAACTGTATCTCGGCAATGGTAGATAAGACAAAACGGGCAATTACCATATTGCAACAGCGGGGCGTAGAGCCACAACAGCCCAACTACAGCGAAGTCACACCAGCATCATTGGCCGAAATACGACGTCAGACTGAAGAGAAGGTCGCTGAGTTCAAACGAAATGCCGAGGAAGCAGTCAACCAGGTAAATGCATACGCCTTAGCTGATCTCTCAGTTGAACCGAAATATTCTTTTTTTGTTTTAGGTGAAACGTCAGGCGGTGATTGAAATACAGCGCGCAGTGGTAGCAGCTGAAACCCGCGCATCAGAAGTGATGTCACAGGAACGCTTGCGCATGGAAAAGTTTTTCGTCGAGATGAGTCGCCATTCAGGCGGTATCCACAATTCCAGTGCAGCTATCGCAGGTGTGGCAGCAGCAACGGTGCCAGCCGAACGTGAATTGGACAACAAGTCTCCGTCGATTACAGCCGGGCAAAATGTAAATTAATTGAATTAATATTTGAAAGACTTTAATTCATTATAACCTATGCATATTATTATTTTTGTTAAGGCTTGCTGGAATTGTGGACGTAAAGCAACCGAAACTTGTTCTGGCTGCAATTTAGCCCGTTATTGTGGCGCTTTCTGCCAGCACAAGGATTGGGAACACCACCACCAGGTAATTGTAAAACCTATGTAGGACCAATAAACTACTTTGGACTATACATATGATATTTTAACTGTATTTTTTACGTGTTTTATGCTATTTGATAGATTTGCGGCACCACGCGATCATCTGACCTTTCTGCTAAACACAGCGTGTCCCAGGGGATCCCACTTACGGCGAACATGCGCGGCTCTATCTCAAGATCTCCGCCCAATCAGCTGCAGTCATCACAGTCAACGTCTCAAGTCCCGCAGCCGCAGAACTCAGGCAGCGGTAGTGTTGCGCCACCCAGTTCACTCGTGGCGAACGGGATCAGCTCCAAATGACGCATTCGCATGATGAAACCGAAGAAAAAGTACTTGTGCTAGTCAAATTAAACTAAAAATTAACATATGCATTAATTAATTAGAAATAACTACAATATAAACTACATTTATTGATACTATGTATAAAAATTTGCGAAAAATTGGAAAATGAGAACTTGAGAACGGCATTGAAACGTTAAAAATAAAAGTAATTTTATTACATCAACCCAACAATATCAAAACCATAATCAAAATAGACTTTAAAAATTTATTATATAATATAATGTAATAGAGGAGATACAATTTTAACGTTTGGTATTCACATATACAATTGCAGACTTCAAATGTTATTGAAACGTTTTATGCACAGATACTAAATATATCACACTATGAGAGCACCCCTAGAGCAATGTAGAAGCTCACTTTGATTTCAATGGTTGAAAATTTTAAATATTCTCCGTCATTGACTTAAAAAAGTTAAAAATTTGTAAACCGATTTAAAATATAGTAGAACTAATATTAAAGTAATTAATCTGAGAGTGAAAAACCAAAAACTAGAAAACAAAAGAAATATACGGTAATTTTAGTAATTTATTTATTACGTATTATAAACAGATTTTAATAATCTTAAATGTATTAATTTATGTTATTGCTCAATAAAATAAATAAATATGAAAAGCTAACTAATTGACTGTAAATGCAGACATTCCTTTTCAATAAAAGAGCAAAAAGGTGAGTACGAATACATATATAAACAAGTAAGGAAGAGCTAAGTTCGGGTGCAACCGAGAACTTTATGCTCTTGTAACTTGCAAGAATCAAAGCCAGGTAAATACTTTAAGGTCTAAAACCAATCATATGGAGTGAAGTCAGTCGGATGTCTAAAAATTTTGATAATAGTTATATAGGGGCTAGGCACAAAAATACACTGTTATGAGCTAAATTCCCTCTCTCATTTTCATTGATAACTCACATATTAGCCACCATATGCGATATAAAGTCACCCCGAAGTTGGAAAATCTTAAGTATATAGGGGCTAAGGGAAGTATTGGTCCCATTCAACCCATTTCTAACATTACACATCGTCCAATTTTCACACCGGCTCTCAATAAGCTCTCTTATACCATATCGGTGGTAATATTTAATGTCTCTGGCGTATTTAGTTATTTATTTATCGCGCGAAGTTTTTAACAGTATCGTTATATAGGGAGTGAGCGGGGTTATCCTCCGATTTCATTCTTTTTCACACTGTCGAAAGAAGTTCTTATAAGATTTGCATTCAGCAAATTTGCTTGTTGTAGCTTAAGTGGTTTAGGAGATATATACATTAAACTTGTTAGAGCGCGGGGCCACGCTCTCTTTTTAAAAAAATTTTGACCACAAATGCCCCTGGCTACTGCGTTCCTCTATACTAAATTACGGCTTTATGTTATAATTATAGTGCTTTATATGTTTTTGGTTAATTTTTACTTGTACTAAGGAACTCACACATCAAGTTTCATCAAGATTGAGGTATCTCAATCTTTACTCAAGTTACAGCTTGCACTGACGGACCGACAGACGGACAGACAGACAGTCAACCGTATATAAACTTTTCTCGTCGTCATAATAATTTTTATATACATAACCCTATGATTACTTTTAAATGATACATACGACCGTTAGGTGAACAAAGCTATAATACTGTGTAGCAACTGGTTGCAAGAGTATAAAAACGGAAAATGTTTTGCACATTTTGTTGGAAATAACTACAATTTCATGCTCTTGGCGGTGCTATTTTATCATTATACGACCATGCTGTACATACACGAGATAGAAAAAGTAAGTTAAAAACAAAAAAGACGTCTCTTAAGCATTGGATGTCGTGGATATATCCCGTCTCATCCTTCTGAAGGTAGAGTATTCTCAAAAGTAATGTTTCAGTGTCCCATCATCTTCAGCGGATGCTGTGCATTCTGTCGAATCCACTTTTCCTTTTTCTGAAGGTGAGTCCCTAAAGGTAGGAGTCCAAAGTTATTTTGTGGTATGCCGTGTGATGCTAGTTTTCCAAGACCTGTTCCTTAATTATACATATATTGCTTCAAACAACCTTTCAAATAGCTGAACGGGTCAACTCGTCTGTCTTTTCGTTTCCTTCTATCCCTAAATATTGGGTAGTCGAAAAGACTTTTCGTATTTCTAATCAAACTTCAACTTATTTTTTTTTTTTATATTTATACTAATAAATAAAGGAAAATAAACATTACCACTATTCCATCAGGGTAAAACTTTCGTCAGTGTAAATCAAAAATTTCAGAACGGAAGCAAACGAAACATTGTTGTGCTACACGGTCCGATCATCGTCTCCGTAAACTTCACAAATTTGTTTTCGATATCGAGAACATCCTCTATATACCGTAACAAAACTGACAGCAATGAGGGTAATGTTGAAATTGGTACACTTAGTATATAAGTATTAATAAAATTGGTTGAGAATATTATGGTGGTGTACCGAATATTAACTTACATACATACATATATATTTTTCTGGTTGATACTACAATAATATGCTATATAAGTATTAGGCTTGGTACTCTGAAACATTGGTGGATAGACATACTACAATAATATGCTATATAAGTATTAGGCTTGGTACTCTGAAACATTGGTGGATAGACATACTACGAGTAAAAAAATGTTCCTTGGGTTTCATTAAGTTATCGAAAACCCTGATAATAGTTATTTGGGGGCTAGGTTAAGTTTTAGCCCAGTTTTTGCCACAAATATATACTGTTATGAGCAACTCATGTTCCGTAATTTTCATTGAGATAACTCAAACATTGGTCGATATATCTAGCATAAAGTCAGCTGGAAGTTCGAAAATTTTCATATGAGGTAAGTATAATATATGCGTGCTTAGGGAACTATTGACTCACTTCAACTCATTTTTCATACACAAAGATATCATTGTCAGGAAAGCACTCTCTCTGAATTTCAACTAAATATCTCACACATTGACCGGTATTTTTGGTCAAAAGTCGACTATAGGTACTGGGGTCCACATATTCGGTACCTTGGGGTTCGAACAGTTTTGGTTGGATTTGGACAATTTTCGGTAATAAGATATAAAATAATTATATAATAAGTAAATTTTATTCGACTATATTAATGACTGTGTACTGGAAGGTAAAAGGTAAAAGAATCAAACAGAATTTAAAGTTTTGTTATAGCATTATAAGAAGAATACCACGTATTAAATCTAGTCGAAAACGGTCGATCGAGTTCCAAGATATGTGATTTCACCAAAAAGTAGGCAATGCCACGCCCATCGTCCAAATTTCACACCAGCTCACATATAGCTTTCCTATATCATCAAGGGTGTAAAATTTAATGTCTCTGTCATATTTAGTTACTGATTTACTGCGCTTTTAGTAATTTTTAACAGTATATGGACAGTGAGCGGGGTTACCTTCCGATTTCATCCATTTTCACACCGTCGACAGGGGTTATAATATCTGCTATAAAGAAATTTGGTTGTTTATAGATCTAGTGGTTTAAGAAATTCATACATTAAACTTTTTAGTGGGGTGGTCACGACCACTTTTTTAAAATAGTTTGCCCACAGGTACTTAGTGCTATTGCGATCCCCTGTGTTAAATCATTTTTATATCTTAACTTAGTGCTTAGTTATGACACGTTATAGGATTTCGGTTAATGGCGTTTTGATCGCGTGGTAGTGGTCCGATTACGCCCATCTGCGAACATCATGATATCTCAATTTTTACTCAAGTTACAGCTTGCACGGACGGASGGACAGACAGACATCCGGATTTCAATTCTACTCGCCAACCTGATCATTTTGGTATATATCCTCCTGTAGTTTTACGACTTACAAACAACCGTTTTGTGAACAAAACTATAATACTCACCTTAGCAACTTTGTTGCGAGAGTATAAAAATATGTATCACTTCACATATTAATTTCTTCTTAACGAAATGGGTTCTGAGTAGTCTCTTAAGTAGTATTATTAATACTTTAAACATAGAAATCTTGAGAACTCGCGTTGAAGTCACGCTGAACTGAGCCAAATTTGGTTGCGATCTATTAGTTTTGGAAATAAATTTCTTCGAATAAAACGTTTGCTGATTTGAGTAGTTGGTGTATACAAGTAAATTTACTTTAAGAGCCGTTGCTGCTTACTGTTTTGATCATGATTAATTGCTTTACTATTTCTTTACCATTGCTATTCCGATGACTTCGTTGCGGGAAATGGTTTAACGCGGTTATCAAATTCTTAATATTCAATTATTTGCTTTATTTTAACTATCTTGCGCCTAAATTGTAGATTTGAAATACTTCAACTTTTGTTCGAATAATGTTGGCAAAAAGGTCTAAATTTACTATATAAGAAGTATGAAGTTAAGACCAAGGTCTAGACCGGATTCATTCGTATTTAGATTAAATTTTGTATTTGATTTAGAAGATTTGTGTAATAGAATTGAAGTCAAATGAAAAGTCGAAAATTACTACATCGGATATATTGGGACTAGGGGATGGTAGCATTATCTTATAGCATTTTATTAATTATTTCCTGGAAAAGATGTTTTAAGGTTTTCATAAAAATTGGTTCGTATTGTATTTCTGGAGCCATACAATAATATGGAATAGTTTTCTTCATACGATATCATCTTCATATACACAGAAAGTACTATTTGTGTTTTTTTTTCTCCAATATGTTATGCGCGAATTTAATTTTTTTTCGAACATTTTGGGTAGTAGAAAAAGATCTTTCGTATTTCCAGCAAACTTCATCTTAGTTTTTATATTTATACTAATAAATAAATAAACAAATATGGACCATTTTGGTCGACCACTTTTTKCGATTTTTCTGCTAGAGACATTATTCCATCAGTGTAAATCGAAATTTCGAAATTTCCAGAACGGAAGCAAACCAACCATTGCTGTTCTACACGAACTGATATAGCATCGTGTCCGTAAACTACACAAATTTCATTTTTGACTTGCGTGACTATCTTTCCTTTTTTCTACTAAAATTTCAAAATAAAGCGTTTTTTATACTCTCGCAACAAAGTTGGTAAAAAGAGTATTATAGTTTTGTTCATATAACGGTTGTTTGTAAGTCCTAAAACTAAAAGAGTCAGATATAGGGTTATATATACCAAAGTGACCGGGGTGACGAGTAGAGTTGAAATCCGGATGTCTGTCTGTCCGTCCGTTCGTCTGTCCGTCCATCTGTCCGTCCGTGCGTGCAAGCCGTAACTTGAGTAAAAATTGAGATATCATGATGAAACTTGGTACACGTATTTCTTGGCTCCATAAGAAGGTTAATTTCGAAGATGGGCAAATCGGCCCACAGAAACACTAAATTTTACGGAAGAAATTTCAGAAGGAAGCTGCATCCAGGTTTTTTTTAAAAATTGAAAATGTGCGTGGCGTCGCCCACTGATGGACCAAAAACCATATCTCAGGAAGTACTCAACCGATTTCAATGAAATTCGGTATATAATATTTTCTTAACACCCTGATGACATGTACCAAATATGGGTGAAATCGGTTCACATCCACGCCTGAAATCTCGATTATCACTTTATCATGCGAGAGTATAAAATGTTCGGTGACACCCGAACTTAGCCCTTCCTTACTTGTAAAAAGTTATTTTTTAGTTATTTCCATTATCATGTGTCTCAACGTGTTGTAAAATGTATATTTAGAGTTAGAATATCGATAATTATCGAACGCAGTGAGAATACATAATGCATTGAACACTTAGACAACAGCGAGCGACAAGCTGCATCTCTCAAACTGGAAATACACAAGTTCTTATCATGGATGAAATAATAAAGGTTACGACAATTTACGAGTGAGAAAAAACTAAATGAGGAACAGCTGATCGCTGTGACGTAAATCGTACAATTCAAAGTTTGTTGACATTTTGCTTTCGGTTGTGTTTTAATTAATAAAAATTAATAAAATAGCACAACTACATATGTGCTATAAATAAACAAAAGCGGTTATATACACGTAACTAAGTGTGTTTTAATTATGCAAGATGGGGAAAAGTTGTTCCGGCGCAGAAATAACTGAATCCAATCTTTTTAAAAATAGACATACATTCAATGCGTTTGCCCGTTTTGGATGCTGTGATAAAAGTAGTAAAATCTCAATATTATGTGCTTTCAATAACGAAAAGTTGTTGTATACATGTAATTAAATATATTATATATATGTTAAATAAAGCAATTGCAGTTCCGGCGCAGAAATAAATGAATGCAACATATCTTCAGATTGTCATATGTACATTCAATGCATCAATATATTCATATAGGTTGGGCTTACACATTTCTGGTTCGGAACAGCGTTTTCCTTGTTTAACATAAATAAAACACACTAAGATACGTATATATAATCACTTTCCTTTATTTAAAATACATAATATTGCAATGTCACTACTTTTGTGCCATTACATTTGTTGTCGTTACGTCGTGAAGTTGCTGTTGTCTAAGTGTTCAATGCATAATGATCGTTTGACATCACTTAAACAGCTGTTTGTGAATAAGGAAAACGCTTTTGTAAAAAACGTAAGTAGAAATTGATGATTACGTTATATTTTTATACTCTCGCAACAAAGTTGCTAAAGAGAGTATTATAGTTTCGTTCACATAACGGTTGTTTCT
>NW_017537002.1:130940-137973 GCF_001853355.1 Bactrocera latifrons
GAAAATGGGCGTGGCGTCGCCCACTTATGGACCAAAAACCATATCTCAGGAAGTACTCAACCGATTTCAATGAAATTCGGTATATAATATTCTCTTAACACCCTGATGACATGTACCAAATGTGGGTGAAATCAGTTCACAAGCACGCCTGAAATCTCGATTATCAATTTATCACGCGAGAGTATAAAATGTTCGGCGACACCCGAACTTAGCCCTTCCTTACTTGTTAATTAAATAAGTATTTATTTATATGGTTTCATCAGTTGATAATGTCGGATGAAGAAGAGCCAATAAATGGAGTATAAATCGCTTCTCCGACACGTGCCAACACGATGACTTTCGCTCCTACCAGCAATAGATAGATTACTGCTGGATTGGCCTGCTATCAAAAGATATTTTCTTTTAAAAGAAAACTGTCGCAGGTAGCTATGGGATTTTGTTGCCAGAGGGGTTTGAAATATTGATGTAATGAATGAAAACGAAGAATGCTTTGAAGAAGGTATTTCGGAAGCATATTTATATTTTGCGCAAAATGTTTTGCACGATTTTCACGTGGCAATCAAAGTATTGGAATCTGATTCATGTACAATTGTTGAAGTCGACACAGTAATGGAAAAATTAAGAATAGGCTTCAAAAATAGACTGAATGATATTTCTTTTGGGAATAAGGCAAATACATTGATGCGCAARATGAACCCATATGACAAAGATGAATTTAAACAACAAGCGGAATTATTCCTAACAAAAACATTAAACTACTTAGAAGCTAAGTACGATTACGGCGAGAATTCAATTATGAAACAGTTATCTTTGTTTTGCATCAACACAAAATTATACACATGGACTGAATTAAATGATGTGATATCAAACATAAATATATGTAACGATATTAATTGTGATGAGTTATATACTGAATATTGCTTCTTACGTAATATTTATGACAATTTGCCAAAAGACATTCCAAATGATAAAATATGGTCTAATTTGTTTTCAAAATACAATGAAAAAGAAATGAAAAATATGAAAAAAATTATTTCATTCATATTTTCCATACCAATTAGCAATGCTTTTTGTGAATATATATTTAGTTTATTTAATAATTAATTTTCGAAAGAAAGGAACAAAATGCTTATAGATCTAATAAAAGCAGAACTTTTAATAAGACAAAATTTATCTGAAAATTGTAATGAATTTATAAAATTCTTAAATACAGAAAAAGGCATAAAATTGGCTAAGGCTTTAAAAAGTAATAACAAATATACATTGGTGTCCAGACAAGTCCATTTTTTTTTTTATTTTGTCCAGTTAATAACGATTTTCTATCTGGCAACCCTATTTGGTAATACATTGCTCCTTAGTACGCGGCATATCTGTTCTTTTAAGGCGTGTTTGATCGCAAGAATGTACCAAACCATTAGCCAAAGGGTTTGGGTTATCTCGAAGATTAGATATATATTTTATTCTGCTGTCTTCTACTTCTTTCCTTACCATAGAAATACCAAGGTCTTTATGGATATTTTCGTTACGCATGTACCATGGTGAACACGTGATTGTTCTAAGCATTTTTGATTGGAACCTTTGTATTAGATCAATATTAGTTGCACAGGTCGTACCCCACAGTTGAATGCCATACATCCAAATCGGCTTTATGGCCGCATTATATAAAAGCACTTTGTTGTCTAGGCTAAGTTTGGAGTTTTTATTTAATAGCCAATTTTAATTCGCAGCTCTTATCTTCATGCAAGTTATTTTACTAGATATATGTTTTCTAAACGTAAGTCTTCTATCTAGGTGAATACCAAGACAAGTTACTTCATTTGCTTTTTGGTCTAAGCGAAAATGAAACATGCTTACACGTTTGTTCATTCACATTTATACGCCAGTTGGCTAGCCATTCTTCGACAAACCTTAAATGCTCGGCTAATATTCTTGATGCTATTATGTGATATTTGTTACGGCTCACTCTACATAGCTGTGTCGTCCGCAAAAGTTCAGGTTAATACGTTGTTAGCTGTTGTTGGGCCTAAAACACTGCCCTTATCTGTTTTTCATCAGATATGAAAACTCCCACTTTTACCATAAATTTTCTATTTTTTTAATAAGACTCCAATGTTTTATACAATTCTGAAGGTAGAATATTTTTAATTTTATATAAAAGGCCCTCATGTCACCTTATCAAACGATTGAGCTACGTCTAGAAATATAGCTGAAATATAGAAATATAGCTGAACAGTACTCTGTGCTTAAATGCTTTTCTTATTTCGTTTGTAATTCTATTTATTTGCTCTATCGTGCTATGTTTTTCACGAACCCCGAATTGGTGAGTTGGTATTGTATTATTTTCATGGAGGAAAGGAGACATCTTTGAGAGTAATAATTTTCCAAATATCTTTGAAAGGCAGGGTAGAAGACTGATTGGTATGTATAAAGACGGCTGTGTTATGTCTTTCCCAGGTTTGCCTATGAAGACAATCTGCGACTTTTTCCATGAATTAGGATAGTGTCCGAGATTAAGAATTGCATTGAAGAGCAAAGAGAGCATTTTTACGACAATATTTGGTAGCTCAATTAACATTTTTGGGGTAATATTATAATGTCCTGGTGACTTTTTTGGGTTAAGTTCTTTTATTATTCTAGTAACTTCAGAAGTAGAAGTCCTAATAGGCACATGCGACTCGTTGCGGTATCGGGCAAGGTTGGCAACTCAAAGTTGTTCTTTGGGCAATTGGGTTGAAATATCTTTACTATGAGAGCATATTGTCACTTTCTTTTACAGGTGCAGATCTCCACATTCCTTCCTTTTTCTCCAGACGTAGTTTGAGGTTCTCGCTTAGCTTCTGCTGATCCTCATATGTTGACTTCGGGAAAAGACTCGGCGTCGAGGAAAACTGGCGCTACAGAACTCAATGGGTTTGTGGTTACAATATTTTTCAAATGACCAACATTCCTGCTTTATGTCTTACCACCAGCGGAAATCTGCGCAACATTTCCTTCTCGCTTTACTACCTTATACATACGGGGGTGTCAACTTATGAGGAAATATTACATTCTTTAAGAGTACTGTATCTCCAACTTGGATGTCAACATCTCCCGCACTACAGGCCTTGTCAGTCAACTGTTTCCCTTTATTTTTATCTTTCTCTTCTGGGCCTGCCATTTCCTCTACAAGGTCCCGAATGCAGGGAATTTTGTCTCTTATTACACTGTTAAACATTAGTTCTGTCGGTGGAGCGCACGTGGAGTAACATTGTATAGTATATCAAAACGAACTTCTGATTTTCTTTCTTGTAGTTGTTGTTGTTTGCATGAGCGAATGCTTTCCATTGTCAGATGTTATTGTCTCTGGAAAACCCAAACTTGAAAATATCTCTTCCATTTCATCAATAATGGTTTTAGATGTTATTGACTTTATCAATTTGAACTCCATATATCTGGTGTAGTAATCAGTTAGTACCGATATATTATCCCCATTAGGTAACGGACCCAAAATATCCAGGGTCCATTCGGGAAAGTGTGCCTCTCCATCGGAGGTGGTTTTGGTGGCATTGACACTATAAGGCAATATCCAGTCACTTGGGCCAGTTACTGTTTCGATAATGTCCAACTTTAAAGCCTCTTCCAGTCCCAGTTATTTTGCTCTCAAACGTTGTTGGCGCACGTATCATGGGTTGTTGCACGGGAACTACATCAGAAGAAGATCTGAAGCATATACCCGAAAATGAACAGCATTTTCCTCCCATAATCGTTGCCAATCTGCATGGCTTTCAGCCATGGCTGTCGAATCGACGATCATAGTCATTATGTAACCTCCTATTTTACATGGGATCTCCCCCTCTTGTCACGAGTCATTCTCCATCCTGACTAAGCCAGTTCCCTTCGAACCGTCGAGTACATTTCTGATTTAGCTACTTCGTCTCCAGCGTTTCCTATCCGGTTGTACGGCATTTCCGATAAAAAAATGTCCAATACTGTCGCATTTCCTGCATTTGCATTTGTTGTACAATTTTGTTGATGCCGCTTGAATTACCTTGGGGTGTCATAGCCTGTGTTTGTTTGTTGACTTGTTCATCAATACTATATGTTTTGATGACCTCATTAAAAGTTAGTTGAAGCAACCTTTTTTGTTTTTTTTTTTTGTTTTTTTTTTTAAACCAAACGGTGCCCATCAATGTTTTTATCTTTTAAACATATTTCTTCAATCTGTGTAAACATATCATTTTTCGCTTGCTCGTTATATGGTACTAAAATTCCAGGGATATCATAGGAGCCTCCCATAACGCCTTGTCCATTCTCTTACAAAGAAATAGTTTCATGTTTATTTCTGACTGAAACGATTACCATAAAAAACTTTATTTTATAAAAAAAAAATAATATAAATTAATTAAGTAATACATTTGGAAAACTGTGTTTTCTTATCTTTCATTCATTGAGAGAAAACTCTTCTGCTAAAATTTTCATGACCTTGAATGAATCATTTTACCCTTGTTTCCGACGTTATTAAATTTGGAATTGTCTCTCATTACAATACCTAATTACATTTCGTCCCTTTCTGTATTTCATTTGAAATATACATATATACACATATTCTACTTATAATTTATCTCAATCATCCATTTCCATAGACTCTTTACTTATTTTTTCTTTTCGTTTTTTTTTTTTAAATAAGTTTTCCATTTTTTTAATTTCTCAATTCATTATCAAATTTTCCATACTTTTTTTTAATACCATCTTCATTATCAAATTTCAAACTCTTTTTTTGTTTTAATTTCTCAATTCGTTTTAAAGATTTTTATTTTCACCTTGAACTTTCCAATTTATTTCAATTTCATTCCATTTGTAATAAATTCCGTTATTCAAGTAGCGCATATTCCACTATAATACCTGTGTGAATATGTGCATGTGTGTATGCGCTTAACGTTGCGATTTCCGTTTAAATTCAGAATCGATACGACCTTTCTGATCTTATGTAAAATACTTTCTCATTATCCTCGTCGTCAATGTAATATTATGCGATTTCACGATTTATTATTATTTATAATATGTACATATAACTAACAATTTCAATATTATATTAAGAGCTATTGAGCTTTCCGTCTGGCACGGTTATCGTCAAATATATCTCTAATAGCAGAAACAGTCAAAAACACAGAATCGTGGGTCGTGTCAGCTGATTCGACCTATCTTATGGGCGCGCAATGTAAGTGCCCAGTGAAAAACGCTACTCCCTTCTCTCTTTGACGTCGGATGACGTGAGTATCTACAGAATTTTGGTTTTTGCCGTGGAAACGTATCAGCTGATTGCTCCCTCACAACCCAGGGTTGCCAATATTTATATACTGTAGTAATTATCAACTTTTATAATTCAATCTGTTCAATATGTTTGAAATTTTCTAAAAACAACTCAAAATTGGAGTCGAATGCTATTATTTATAAATATATAAACTATTTTTAATAGTTTGTTTTCAGTTTTGATATTTTATATTATAAAAAATTGTAATTGAAAACATAGATGTGTACAAAACTATATATATTGAGCAATGACAACATTGTGCAAATGAAAACAAACAAAGATGGCTGATTTCTGCGTTTTTGCCACGTTTTTCACTGGCCACACATTTTACCGAGGAGGAAGGAAAAGGGAAGAAGGCAGTAGCGTTTTTGACTGTTCGTGCTATAAGTCAAATATCGTATATACAGACACGTTACACCAAAGCATTCTTTGTTGCTGAATTATGAGAGCAGACTTTCTTTTACAGGTACAGATCTCCTCATATGGTATGACACTATGTGATTGGTAGCACTGGATATATACGACTGCAACGACATCTATTGACAAAATACGAAACGATTTTTCCGACTACGCAATCTATAATATAAAAATTAATCGCAAAATATCTTGCTAAGCGCATAACTCAACAACGCCTGGAACAATTTGGCCGATTTGTTTTAAATATTGGTGAAGTTCAAAGATGGTTTTTTTTTCGAATAATTGCCGCAAAATCCCCTAAAAACTACCCTTTTCTTTTTCCCATACAAATGAATGAATGATTGTTAGTAACGCTAAATGCTCGAGAACGGATATTTTAATACAATTTTAAGAGATTGTTCGCTGTGGATCGGGGAAGCTTTAGAAATAAAAAAGCGTATGCTCTTTGAGGAAAAGTCAGAAAATTGGGCAATTCCAAAAAGTAACTTTTTTAATACAATTTTTTTTTGTTTTAAATTTTGTTTTGATTTCTTTCTCTTTCCATTATTTGAATCGTTTAAACTTTTCGTTTGCTTTCTTTATTCCGGCTATTCAAAAGAAAAAGTATTTCATACAAAGTGATCAATTACAGATTGAAATTTGTTACGTTGCCCCGAAGAGGTCACGCTAATATCGGTCCGCGTTCTTTTTGGCATTGGCAGCCAAAGGCACATGACTGAGTACTTCCAGGATGCGATGACATACATACGTGCGGAATTAGGGACCGCAGTCAATCAGCACGACTTTTCAAATAACACTTACGATGTTTGATGGACTTTATCTTGAAGCAACGCGCTGTTAGATGTTGTATGTACTCTGTTGAGGAGCAAAAAAGAGGTTTACCACACATTCTTCCTTGCATGGTAGATTGCAGTTACACCAAATCAAATTGATGCAATCATTTCTGCGGAAATTCCTGATGCAGAAAAAGATCCAGTACTATACAAAGTGATGCAAACCAATCCGGTTGAGATTCTTACAAATGAAAGGGTTGGTCACATCTCTCAATTGTGACAAATATATACTTTGAATAAGCAAACATAAAAAAAGCATACGCATATACAATATTGTTCATGAACCTTGCGGATACCACAATCCCACTTTTAATAATAATAATAATAATAATACCCAACGATTACCCTCCTCCCGCCCAACCGACGCGAGGGGCGCMMTCCGCGAACGAGCGGAATTAGCCGAGTCATAAAAGGCAAGGGAGTTTTAAGCGTTGCGATCTTAAGCTGCTCAGCTACAGAAACAAAAATTTCAACAGCCAAACCTAAGAATTAG
>NW_017537002.1:138233-153185 GCF_001853355.1 Bactrocera latifrons
ATTATACCAAGCATTTCCCTACGACTAGCGAATGTAGGGAGATTTATAAGAATTAAACGGTTAGTGTAAGGGGGAAGATTTAAATTGGAATCCCAATGCAAATGATTTAAGGCAAAAAGTAAAAATTGTTTTTGAACGGACTCTATTTTCTCAGAACGAACTTGATAACAAGGGTTCCATACCACGGAAGCATACTCAAATATAGGCCTCACAAAGATGTAAAAAGAATTTTTGTGGTAAGCGGATCTCTAAATTCTTTAGACCAACGTTTAACAAAACCAAGATCACCGTTAGCTTTAAAAACCATGGAAGATGTGTGAAGATTAAAATTGAGTTTTTGGTCCATAGTTACTCCCAAGTCAACAAAACTACATACTTGCTCCAAGCTAACGTTTTGTATTACGTATGAAGTAGGGTCTACAGATCTAGGTGAAAAGCACATCGTTTTACATTTTTTAAGGTTAAATGGCATGTCATTTCTAACGCACTAAGAAACTAGGTTGCTTAAGTCTGTTTGCAACTGACATCTTTCGCTATTCGAGGTGAATGATTTAAAAAGTTTTACATCGTCAGCATACAATAAATCTTTTGAAAACTTGACAACAGATGATATGTCATTAATAAATAACAAGAACAGAATTGGTCCAAGATGGCTACCTTGAGGAACGCCTGAAGGAACATTGATTATGTCGCAAAGAGTATCGTTAAATATGACTTGTTGAATTCTATTACTAAGATAAGAAGCAACCCATTTTAGAAATATTGGTTGAAAACTAAGAAGATCAAGTTTATTCAAAAGAATTGAATGGTTTACTTTATCAAAAGCTTTACTAAAATCTGTGTATATAACATCAGTATTCTTATTCTCCGTAAAACCCATTGATACATGTGATACAAATTCAAGCAAATTAGTTATTATAGATTTCCCTTTACGAAAACCGTGCTGAGAACAAGAAATTACTGGAGAGATCCGGAAGGTTATATAGTCTGTTATAATTGCTTCAAAAAGTTTAGGTATTACAGACAACTTTGCTATTCCCCTATAGTTTTCAATAGATGATCTAAATCCGCTCTTATGCAAAGGAATTATAAATGACTTTTTCCATATGGATGGAAATAAGCCTTGCATAAGAGATGAATTAAATAGTTTTGTTAGGGGTTGGTATATATATTTGGCACATTTCTTAAGAAAGCACGAGGGAATAATATCGGGGCCATAATTGTATGATTGTTCTAATATATTTAACTGATATAAAACGTCTGCTTCGGAAATGGTAGATGCATTAATGACAAAAATCGGATATAACTTGTGCTGATGCGGAACATTTTTTGCAGATTTTGGAGAGTAATTGGACCTAAAGTATTCAGCGAACATATTAGAAATGGTGTGATTGTCACTGGACATACTAGACTTATATTTCTTAGCGGACGGAAAATTAGAAATCCTGCGTTTGGAGTTGACGAAACCATAGAACAATTTTGGATTACGTATAATCCCACTTTTGTCTGACAATAAATGCGAAAAACACTATCCACGTGCTTTTCTTTCGGAAACGCAATTTAGAAGAGTCAATATCGAAGTTGACAACACATGGATCGTACTATATTTACCAGTATTGTCTAATTCACATTCAAACCTCATATCAATGTTGAGTATTGCAGATCGGTGAAATTGATAACATACGATGGTCTATTGGCGCTTTGTAGGATATTTACTTTTGCAATTCATGAACGTTTTGTTGTACGTCTCGCAGTTAATTTGGAGAATGGATAAAGAGTGTATTTCAACCCAGAGAATACAGTACAGCCAGTGGAAACAACGCCAGCAACAAAATTAACATTGACGAGTTTTTTTCTCAACTTTTGTCAGTGAACCGTTTGCGAGAACATTGCTCTATTCGGAAATGCCTTGATAGAGTAGAGTGTTCTGAACTAATGCATTAGGACTAATTTACACAATCCACCCGAAAAGACGCTTCTATCTTCGGATGCTATTCATTAATGTAAGCAGTTCAAATTCATTTGAACGTACTGTGAATGGTATGGTGTGCAACATTTGAGAAGCAATCAATTGCTGGAACGTGATAATAACTGGAATCAAACATTGAACGATGCGATAGCTACTTCGAATGCAAATGAAGTTCGGACACTTTTCACGATGATCATTTCGACATATCATCCTTCAAATGACATTACCAAATTCCATCTGACGTTTATCAATTCACGAAAGATGAACTCATGACGAATGTTTACCCGAACATTGGCCAAATTATCATAACTTCGATTGCTTGAGTGCACGCCCAATATTAGCTGCCAAAAAATACCGATGTTGTTGAAGATTCAAAGTCCGATTCCGGGAGACAAATCGATCAATCGTCAAGATGACGCCGTGAATTATCCATTTCAATTTCTAAATTCTTTGGAGAGGCTTGGTATGAAACCAAAAAATGTTGTTTATCAAACTGCGTTATATTGAAAAAAAATGTAGAAAAATCGCAAATAAATGATTATCAACACAATATAAATTTTTGTCTTTTCATTTCAAAACACATAATTTCAAGCAGGAGAACGGCTGCGGGGTCAGCTAGTATTAAGATAAAATAATATCGCGAAAAAACGTTTAAGGTTTGAAGACTGCTAAAAACCAGCAAGTCTCTATATTGGATAGTAATCCTACTACAGTTCAGTAGCCCCTTCGTTTAACGCATATCCAAATTGCATCAAATAGGACATTTTAAATATTGAAATGCTGGTGACAGCAGTTTTGTTGCTCCAGCATCAGAGTGCAGAACTTTACAATGGAAGTGGTATCACCACCGCACAGGTAAACAAAAGGCAATGACAACCACAGGAAAAGCACAAAACTGCTACAACAAAGGTTCTATTAACAAAAACATAAAATGAAGGCAGCAACTGAAAAGAGAAAGGCAAACAATAAAGGACATGCAAAGGAACACACACAAACTAATATGAAATATGGAGGTTATAACATATGTAAAAGCGATTGCAGCAACAAAAACACAAACGTCAACAACAGTTCGACAACAAACTTGGTACACATCATCTACATATGTGTGTACCTCCAAACGTCCATACATAAATTTGGCACAGTGACGATAAAAAAACTGCATAGGACCTGCTGCATGACCTGAAACGGTGGAAGAAATATAGAGTAAATAGAGAAAAAATTGATTTTTCATTTAAATAACTGATCATTTGGGCAAACTTTTTTTTTTAATGATTCTCTGCTCAACTTCTTTGCAGTCAATGTAATCCCAAGGAAATAACTAACGTTCTCTCTTCGTTTCGTCATTTCCCTCCTCGCTAACTTTGCGGGTGGATTCCTCATTTAAGTGATATAACCGCTATCTTCAATGCTACCAAATTTCATTATGAATATTTCAGATGAAATTTACTATTGTGAACGACTTAAATAGCAAAGGAAAATACCAATTTCTTTTTATTCTTCGATTTTCAGAAGTTAAGACTTAAAACAATTACAACATTTTTTGACTCACAATGCGTCAAAGAAACTCCAACTCTTGGCGAATTGAAGACATGAAAATGACAAAAGCAAGAATTTATATGAATAAAAGTTTCTAATAGTCAAAGAAGACTGTTTGATTTTTGTAATTTATTGGACTATTTTCCCAAACTAGACTATTATAATCATAGCTGTATATACAACATGCGTAAAACTAAAGCACATACATACATATCTTCATCTCCATCATGCTTATCGGATTTTTTCCCGTATGTTTGACTGCATTTCATACCGTCCTTATATGCTTGCCTCGGGGCGATAAATGCATGTAAAAGAGTGAATGAATGACAAGCAAAAGGACAATGAGAATTGAAACGTTTGTGTTGCAGGTAATGTGTAATTGTGAGACCTCGATAAACTTTTGAATATTCACTCAAGTGCCAAAAAGCACCAAAGCAGATACTAAACATGAATACAAAAGCCACTCAGGTAGTAAATTTTCTTGTAAACGAAATGCTGAAAGCGATGTAGAATTGAAGTTTGGTCGGATTGTGTGTGTGCTAATTTGTACACAAGCTAATACGTGGGTTGTACTTTTATGAAACCCAGTTTCTAATATATTACACACCTATTGTTCATATGAACAGCTAAAAATCTCATTCAAAATCATTGATAATATTTTAGTTAAATCGTTTTTCGATTTTTTTTTTTTTTAACACGGAAGCTTTAGAAGTTTCTGTTGCAACTTTATAGGGAAGCTCCAAGTAATGTAGGACAAAACGAAAGAATATTATATAGAATAAGATTAATGTGAAGTGAGTGGCGCTTGGCTGATATTGTACCTGCTCTGGTTTAAGTCTGGTTTTCGGCCTCTTTGGCGATTTTCAAGCAAACTACATTTTGGTAAAAGTTTTGAAATTCAATATTATGTACATATTCTTCTTTACTGGCGTGGAAATCGCTTACGCGATTATAGCCGAATTAACAACAACTTTTGGCGCCAATTGGAGATTAATTGCACGTCTAGTAATCTGCAGAGTCGATTACTTCTGTTACGAACGATCTGGCAGCATGACTCACGTAATCCTCGTAAGTCCTACTTGCTAACGTGTGAATTGACATGGCGCGTTGTGATTGGTCTACTAAGCAAAGCGGGAGCAATTATTCTAAGCATGAACTGACGTGGAGCATTCTGATTGGTCCAATTGGGAAACCGGGAGCAATTAGTCTATTTAGCAAAGTWGACAAGAGGAAAAACGATCATACCGTCGATAACGTTCAGAGGGTGCAGTTGAGACTAAATTTTTTAATTAACGCTTTATTTAAACTTATATTTAACCTTTTAATTTAACCTTTACTTAACATTGAATAACTCTTAAATTCGGTATTAAATGTAATTGCAAAAAAATTTCTCGCATTTTTATTAACAACTTCCTTAAATCATTAGATGTGAGGTGTGTGATATTAGATGGTTTTAGCCCTTATTTTCTCTGGAGCATCCATTTACAATAGTCCTCTATGCCAGTCTTCAGACAGTACCAGTGGATAAATTCCTGCTGTTATTAAACTCAGAAATATTGCTTACTCGAAGGGTTCCGAAGAATAACTTTTGACTGCCCCTTTTGCATCAATCTTTGCTTACATTACCAATGAGAGGAGTGTTAAACAGCTGGAGAATAGCCGCAGTAAGTTTTTTCATAGATAGAAAGAAACTTAGGGGGAAGTTTAGAGTGGCAGTCTTCTTCAGTAAACTATTAGTCAAATATAGTTCGTTATGAAGGAAAACAATCATTAAATTAATACATCGCCAATACAGGCCCTGGACTGGCACGATGCTTGTACTGGTTCTTATTAGGCATCAAATAAGAAATTAAAACCAATGGCAAAACAAACTGCCTACCTCACAAAAAAAATTATAAAAGGAACACTTCTCCAGCCTGTTGAATGGCAGTGAAAGCATAACGCCCGGAGAAGACGAACCCGATGAAGATGAGCGAATAGCAATTGCCCGTCTGAAGAACAACAAAGCGACGGTTGCTGATGATTTGCCGGCCGAACTATTCAAACACGGCGGCGAAGAATTGATAAGGAGCATGCATCAGCTTCTTTGTAGAATATAGTTGGACGAAAGAATGTCCAACGATTGGAATTTAAGTGTGCTCTGCCCAATCCACAAAAGGGAGACCTTAACTCTGCGCCAACTACCGTGGAATAAGTTTCCTAAATATCACCTATAAGGTTCTATCGAGCGTACTCTGTGAAAGATTAAAGTTCACCGTCAACAAACTGATTGAACCTTCTCGGTGGGGCTTTAGACCTGGAAAATCCACAACCGACTAGATATTCACCATGCGCCAAATCTTGGGGAAGACCCGTGAGAGAATCGACACACATTACTTTTTCGTCGATTTCAAAGCTGCTTAGAACGGAAAACAGCTCTTTTATGCCACAATATTTAAATTTGGTATCCCCGCAAAACTAATACGGATGTGTAAACTGACGTTGAGCAATACCAAAAGTTCAGTCAGGATCGGGAAGGCGACTCCCTTTGGCGCGACTCCTTCTGAATAAGGAAGTGAAGCAGATGGGAAGTAACTCATTATTCCCATCCTGCTATATGGTGCAGAGGCATGGACGATGACATCATCTGATGAGTTGGCCTTAGAAGTTTTCGAGAGAAAGGTTCTGCGAAATATTTACGGTTTTTTGGGCGTTGGCCACGGCGAATATCGCGTTCGATAAGCTATATCAGATATACGGCGACATTGATATAGTTCAACGAATTAAACGACAGCGGCTACGCCGCACCATCTTGAGAAAAGAAGAAACGACTGGAGCAGTGTTGTTAACTCGGCTATAATCGCGTAAGCGGTGTCTTCGCCAGTAAAAAAGAATAATATTACTCTGATAAATAATAAGACAAAAGAAAGTAATTGAAAAAAAGTAATATCATTATTTATTTTGAAGCAATGGACAGTTAGCAGATATGTTATTAGTATTTTTTTTTTTTTTTTTGTTTTTTTTTTTTTTTTTTTTTTTTTTTTTTTTTTTTTTTTTTTTTTTTTTTTTTTTTTTTGTTTTGATTCAGTCATAGAAATTTAGGAATATTTTAAATGTAACAAAAAAAAAATGCTGTGGAAAATTCAAACTTCAGCAGCTAGTTTCTGCCTTAAATAATCCCTCTCTGTGTCCAGCAGGACTGCCTGTTAGTAATTCGTCGCTGTAATCTATCCAACTTATAGTGCGGCATTCCTGACCATCACGTACCGTCAGGTCAAATCGCACTCGATTGTTGCTTGCCTCCAGCTCCTTCAAAGCCTCATTAAATAATCTAATTTCAAATTTTCGTTTGCTGGATGGTATCAATTGATCACATAAATAATTCACATCAACTTCGCGACCTTCTGAACTTTCGCTATTTGCTGCACGATTCTGCAGTTCCTCCATAATATTGTCAATGAATCTGTGCACAGCCTGCAGATGTTGTTCTTGTATGCCACGTTTATAGAAATATGGAAAACAAAGCAATATTAGGGCACACACAAAGAGATTTATGAATCGGTAAGCTTTTTTGTACAAATGGCATGCCAAAGATATCTCAGGCTGTTTCAGAACAAAAAATATATTATGATTTGCTAATACATTGTCAACTCCAATAAATATAACCGGATCTCCTTTATCATCAACCATGTCTATCTTCCATTGGGGATTGCAAGTTATGAGATACTGAGCTGCTTTCAAATTGCGAATATCCACTAAATTACCCCCCTTGAGCTCATGTCTAATAAGTTCGGTTACACTAATAGCTTTCGTTTGTTTTCGGTCGTAACAGTAATTTCGCTCCGATGGTTCTTTTAGCTGCATCATTAGCAGGCGCACAATTGTTAATGCTGGTTCCACACGTTCCTTTTCTATACAGATGTATGGTGGTCGCAAAAACGGACTTGGAGAGTTAAGCTTGTTACAAATTACATAATTGGTATTCCCTTCATTGATGTTCTTTGAGAAATCGGCAATCTTCGTCATATACATAAAAGTTATGGCTAAGAAAAATAATGTAAAGGCCCACCAAACGCTATTGGTGTAATTGTCTTTCAAGCCGAGAACTTTACAGAGCATAGTGATGTATCCGCAAGGACTGCTGTTAGCCAAACTGAGTACATTCTGCTCAATTAAAGGGGTCGGTAAAAGGAATCGTACTTGCTCGGCCATTCGATTATCGGTATTTGCAATTCTGTACAGTTCCGAATCAGCATTTGCTGTATGCTCCTCCCTAGGTAGTGCGCTATTTTGGAGGCTTTGATGATTCCCGTCATGGGCTTTAGTAACCGAATTATTCAGCTCCTGTTTACTGCGCTGCGTTAGTATT
Organism: Bactrocera latifrons; assembly: GCF_001853355.1. Taxonomy (NCBI): domain Eukaryota; kingdom Metazoa; phylum Arthropoda; class Insecta; order Diptera; family Tephritidae; genus Bactrocera; species Bactrocera latifrons. The sequence continues at coordinate 146,087 of NW_017537002.1, forward strand.
TTCACCTTTCGATTCTTCAAATTTTTTATATGATTTTTAAGCTTTTTCACAAGGAAACCGCGACTCGTTTCTGTTATGGGAACATTCGGAAAGTCATATTCTAGTAACTTTTGACGTAATTCAATATCAGTTAAGTTCTCAACATTTTCCAAAGACATTTTCACAAATTAATAGTTTCAAATTTTGAATATTCTATAAATAGTGATTTAACAACAAATTTTATCTAATTATTTATTTCTATTTAACTACAAATAGAATTTTTGTGTGTTTTATCATTCCCTCAGAACGAAAATTTATATTTTCCACAAGATAAATAAGACATTGCATTCGTTTAAAAAATATTTTTCAAACATTTGAGGGTTTGAGTAAATAAAATCATCAATGATTGCTTTTCCACATATAATTGAATATTCCTTCCCGGCAGGAACCCGTAAAGATATATGCCGTACTCGTACGTAAGAAGTAATTGCACTTTGGTTTTAACGAATGGACAGATATATGTACATATTCGATGGAAAAAATAATGCTACAGGTAATCAAGCACAACAATCTTGAAGCCATACGAATTTCAGCCATCCATTCTTTTTAATTATTTAAAGCATGTATCAGTGCTTAATCTTAATTATACCCTACATAATATACCTTGTTTGTCACGAAGTTTGTAACACCCATAAGGAAGCGTCGGAGACCCTAAAAAGTAAATATATAAATGATGAGTATGTTGAACTGAGTCCATTTAGTATATATACGAACCAGTCTCTCAGTATTTAAGATATCGTTTTGAAATTTTGCAAACATCATTATCTCTTCAAGGAGCACCTCATTTGTCGGAACTGCCGATATCGGACCACTATAACATATAACTGAATAACAAAATGAACGATCGAAATCAAGTTCGTGTTGGAAACCTTTCTTCACAAAAGTTGACATAGATTATTTTCTAAGGTAATATTATAATATATGAAGAAATTGTTCAGATCGGCTTACTATAGCATATAGCTGCTATACAAACTGAACGATCGGAACCTAGTGCTGGTATCTTGGTAACTCTTTTGCATTTGAAAAGATATCTTCACGAAATTTGGTACGGATTATATAACATATAGCTGCCATACAGACTGAATGATCGGAATGAAATGAATTGAGGGCATGCATCTGGAATGTCCGGCTCTTAATTGGGAAGATGCCACTGCCCAGCTGATTGATGTCCTCGTGAAAATGAAGGCTGACCAAGAAATGTGATGGACGGGACAAGGACAGAGACGAGTAGGTCCTTGTGGCATTTACTACATTGGCCATATAAAGTAGCGCAAGTTTGGTGTGGGAGAGAGACTCCATCGCCGAGTACTATCATTCACTCCTGTGAATGAACGTCTAGCCATAATTCGATTTGCGCCCACGCCCCGATGGAAGAGATGGATGATGTGACCAAAGAAACCTTTTATGAGTGCCTGGAGCACTTATGAGAGCTGCCCCCGCCACGATATCAAAATCGGGCTTGGCAACTTTAACGCCAGGGTGGGCAAAGAAGGTATCTTTGGCACTACGGTCGGTAAATTCAGCGTCCACGACGAAACATCCCCAAATGCGTTGAGGCTAATCGACTTCGCCGGGGCTAGAAATATGGTTATCTGTGGTACCAGATCCGATCGAAAAACCACCAACCAGATCGATCATGTTATGATTGACGGAAGACACGTCTCCAGTGTTTTAGATGTGCGTCCGCTCCGAGGTCCTAACATCAACTTGGATCACTATCTGCAGCCAAGAAACACAAGGAAGGTTCGACGTCGAGAAGCTGCAATCACAACAGACAGTCGAACGATTTTCTACTCGGCTGTCACTCTTGCTCTCTGAGAGCACTCGTCAACAACTCGGTATAAGAGAACTATAGGACGGCATTTCAAACTCCTTACGTACAGCTGGTATGACGAGGAGTGCCGTATCGCAGCGAGAGAAAACAGGCTGCCTACCTCGCAACGTTACGATCGACCACAACACGTGCGGGATGGGATAGATAACGAGAGTTGAAGAGAGCAGCGATACTAATTTGCAGACAGAAAAAGAAAGAGATCGAAATGCATGAGTACGAAGAGCTTGATAAGGTGGACGACAGGTGTAATGCTCGAAAATTCCAAGCCTCAAATTCTAACACCAGCTTCTCGTGTTACAAAGATACACTGTTATGAGCCAAACACTCTTTTCATTTTAATTGAGATATCTCAAATATTGGCCTAAATACATACGTATGTGGTATGAAGTCACCTAGAAGTTTGAAAATCTTTGTATTAGCTCCCATATGCTAAAGGAAACACGTTTTGACACACAGACATAATGTTATCAGAAAATAAATTTTTCTAAATTGAATTATGTATCTCGCACATAAACTGGTACCTGTGGGCTTGAATAGTTTTTGTTGGATTTGGACAATTTTTGGTTCTAAGGTGGCATACTTCAATGGCCCTATTCGTGCAAAGTTTTGTTTCGTATATTAGTTACTTCTTAGTTTATGCACCAGAAAGTGAGCTAGTTTGAAATTGTGTCATAAGCGTGGTTTGCCATTTTCACACTGTGAACTTGGGCATGTACATAATTTGATTTAAATCGGTCTGACACTTCCTGACAGTGAGTGATTTCACCCAAAAGAAAGGGTTGCCACGCCTTTTATCCAATTAAAGCTGCCTAATGTCATCTCGGTGGTAAATTTTATTTTCTCTGAGGTTTTTGGTTATTGATTTATCGCGCTTTTTGTTGATTTTAACAGTACCGTTATAATTGGAGTGAGTGGAATAATGAATGATTTCATTAATTTTCACTATTGGTAGGGCTTCTTATAAGATTTCCTTCAAGTGTATTTGGTTAATTTGACGTGAACATGAGTATAAGAAAAAATCGAAGCTAAAAAATAGGAGGAGAAATTAATAAACAGATACCACTGTCTCCTTTGAAAGAGACCACTACAAACTTGATGCATTTCGGTGATCAGATAGATCTACCAGGCATTAGATGAAACGCAGAATTAACAAATATTTTAGCAGAGAGGGTGAAGAACGCAGATATCACAATTCCATCTTCCGGTATAAGTGTCAGCACTGAAAGCTTCAACATGTGTTAAATGCAAGTGCCACAAGTTCAAATTCGTTGTTTAGAGTCAAGAGAACAATACAAAGACTATTAAGGGATACGCCTTTGAAAAACCCAACTATCATGAGTTGATCCTGAGTATCCTACAAAGTGCTGATATACTTTTTTCGCTCATCGTAGACACCTTAGAAACAAAAACTAATATTCCGCTTTCTGTCATATTCGTCTCTTCTTGTCATCTTTACTATATTCGGGCGAGTTACGGGTGCCATCAAAGCATTATTTTCCTCATAATTTTAGTAAATCCACATTTCTCCTCGAAGGATTTATTGGACTTTTCCTCCGATTTAATTGAAAATACCTAAAACAAAATGAAAATAATCTGAAAACGTAGTTTTATTTGAAACTATAATATAATAACGTATAATATAAGCATATATGCTATACTATGTATTTACCTCTCTTCTTCATTTAAATTAATATTTTTATTGTATGACACAAAAGAGATATTCTTTGGAAGTGTGCAACAGCTTTGAATTAATGGCCAGAATTCTTGCAGCGTACGGAGGATTTTTCCAAGTGCTATGGTGACTAGAAAATTCGTTGGCATAAGTGTATTGCAGGAGGAGGGGATTACTTTGAAGGAGATGAAATGGACAAAATTCCCCTTTCAATTACAGTAGTATATGTGTGTAGAAATATGCGGACATGAATGGTGGTACAGTAGTTGTTGTTGCTATTGCTAACTGGATTGATTCTTCAATGGCATCTTGTTTGTTTTGTCCACAAGAGCTCGCCTAAAATTAAGAACCTATACATATTTTTTAAGGAGGAGAAAAAACTGTATTACTCGCTTAATGTATTAAATTATTAATTGAAAGCACAAAAAAGTAATTACAATTCATTGCAAGATATTGATCGATTAATTCTGATTTTGAATGTTAAAATATTGTAAAAGCCTCATTTAAAATTTTTTTTATTRATTGTAGCCACATATTAGGTTGCCAAAAAAGTCTTGCGGTAGTTTCGCCAGTTGGCGCTGAGAGCGCGTAGTTCTAGTTTTATTCGTCGCATCGATTCATGCTATACTTTTTTGGAAAGCTAATTTCACGCGCTAACTTGTGTTTGATTGATTGTCGTTTCTTTTAAGTTGTTCGTGAGTTATAGCGTCATAAACATGGAGCAAAATAAAGAGAAAATATGGCACATTTTACAATACTACTAATTTGTGCGGTTTATGGACCCGATACAGTTTCCATTTCCACTGCACAACGATGGTTTCAACGTTTTCGTTCTGGTGTAGAGGTATTCGAAGATGCGCCACGCTCCGGAAGGCCTGTCGTCGAAAATTACGATAGAGCTGTGCATGGGTCATCAAAAAACATTTTATGAACAATTGAAAATTCAATAAAAATACCGCAAAAATACCGCAAAAATACCGCAAAAATACCGCAAGATTATTTTGACAACCTATTATGTATGTATAAAATAATGCACTATACTATAATTATTTTTCAAGCAAGTTTGAGAAACAGAAATAAAATCATTTCGATGACTACTGTTGCTTTGCACTCCACATTTTCTCTTTTACACTTTTTATACTCTCGCAACAAATTTGCTAAAGAGAGTATTATAGTTTTGTTCACATAACGGTTGTTTGTAAGTCCTAAAACTAAAAGAGTCAGATATAGGGTTATATATACCAAAGTGATCAGAGTGACGAGTAGAGTTGAAATCCGGATGTCTGYCTGTCCGTCCGTCCGTCTGTCCGTCCGTCCGTGCAAGCTGTAACTTGAGTAAAAATTGAAAGATATTAAAATGAAATTTTTCACAAACGATCGCATTAGGGAGGGGCATATTTGGACATAATTTTTTTGGAAAAGTGGGCGTGGCCCCGCCCCCTACAAAGTTTTTTGTACATATCTCGGAAACTACTATAGCTATGTCAACCAAACTCTACAGAGTTGTTTCATTCAGGYATTTCCATATACAGTTMAAAAATGGAAGAACTCGAATAATAACCACGCCCACCTCCCATACAAAGGTTATATTGAAAATCACTAAAAGTGCGTTAACCGACTAACAAAAAACGTCAGAAACACTAAATTTTACGCAAGAAATGTCAGAGGGAAGCTGCATTCAGGCTTTTTTTTTAAATTGAAAATGGGCGTGGCGTCGCCCACTGATGGACCAAAAACCATTTCTCAGGAAGTACTCGACCATTTCAATAAAATTCGGTATATAATAGGCGGCAGATTAGAAGTCTTTGCGGACAGGAGGATTGGGGCTTGGAGTGAGCCTTGAATAGAGTCTGAATATTTTGTCTTCCATGTTGTCGTGAAGAGCTGGCAAACCCGATTCGATCAGAATATTTTTTATGGGTAACGTTGGAAATGCGCGTATGGATCTTCGCACTGCCGCGTGGTAGGGAGCAGCGATCATCTTTAASTTTTGTTTAGCGTGTAATCCATAGATTTCTATGCCGTAGTTGATGGTTGATAAGATGAGGGCGTTTGTCACGCCAACCAACCGAGCTGAACTAATCAGCGAGCGTTTACTTGATAAGTACTTAATAATGTTTAATTTTACATATAGTCTTTCCTTAACGTATTTACAGTGCTGTTGAAAGGAATATTTGAGATCGAATACAATACCGAGAAACTTTAGATTTAGAGTCGTTTTTGGCATATATGGAGCATTTTGGTTTTAATGGGACAAATTGAGGGGTCCGAGGGACCATGTTGATACTAGGCGTAGGATTTTGGAAAAGGTCCTCATGACATCTGTTTGATCATTGGATTTGGAAAACAACAAAACGTCGTCTGCGTGTATTAGGTGTTCGATGTTTGAGAACTTCTTAAAGATGTCGCTAATTTCATTGAAGGCTATAATGAACAAGATGACTGATAAGGGGGAGTCCTGCGGGGTGCCATTATCGAGTGGAAAAATGGAAGAGCGGGTGTTGGATATAAGTACACTTAATTTTCGATTTGAGAGAAATGATTTTATAAAATTGTACATTTTGGGACCGATCTTCCATTTGTCGAGTTGTCTTAGTACTACCGGAGTTCCAATCCGATCAAATGCTTTTTGAAAGTCGAGGGAAAGGAGGGAAATCCGCTCTATCTGTTTTAAATTTGATCCTGGGAGAGAAGGGAATGGTGGGTCGGGATGTGAGAATTTTGATGAGGATCGGGAAGTGATTGCTGCCGTGAGGGTCATCTATAAGGTGCCATGATGAGTTGTTGGAAAGGGAGGGAGAGGAAAGCGTAAGGTCAATATGAGTAAAGGTTGAGTGGGTTGACAAGTGGGTGGGGGAACCGTCGTTTAGTACGATGCAGTTGGAGATGGCATCTTCTATAGAATGTCCTCTCTGATTATAGGAGGCAGATCCCCAGAGCGGACTCCAAGCGTTAAAGTCTCCTGCAAGGATGAAGGGTTGGGGAGGGGAGGGGAAAATATTGTAAAAGTCAGTTGTTGTTATTGATTGACTTGGCGGGGAATAAGCGCAAGTTATTGTGATTCTGATGGGGGTTTGAAGTTCTATGGGTAGTGAGGATATATTGAAGGAAGGTTTCTCTTAACCAGAATGGCGATTCCTTGTTTCTTTGAAATTATGTGAGGTAGGTTGTGGAAGTGCCCTACGTAGGATTTGGGGGTGGGGGCAGAGGAATTGTGGGCAAGGTGAGTTTCGTTTAGAAGTATAATGGAGGGTTTATACATCTTTATTAGGATTTCAAGTTCAATGTAGGTATTGTGATAACCGTTTATGTTCCACTGTAATAATGGTAACATTTGTTATAAAATATGTGTGTTTATATATGAATTAAAGGGTTAGTATAAGGATATTTATATTTATGACTTATCTATGTTGGTTGACTTGTGTGACGGTAATGTTGTTTTATATGTATTTGGTGTTATGAGGACGTTAAGATTGGGGAATTTTGCGTGTAATTGGCTGAAAAGAGACATCTCGGTATCACTGGTAATTGGGCTGGGGTATGTAGGGGTGGGT
>NW_017537002.1:154775-164029 GCF_001853355.1 Bactrocera latifrons
CCAGGGTCGTTGGATGGGTGGGTTTCAATTTGGCAGTTTATGCAAAATGTTCTTGGGCATGGATTATGTGGCGGAGAGGTTGCACACTGGCTACATAGCTCAATATTTCAACATCTATTTTTGGTATGACCGAGTCTTTGACAGGTTTTGCACCGCATCGGATTTGGGATAAATTCTTACACATGAACCCTTTCCCATCCTAATTTAAGGATTTCTGATCTGCGGATTAGGTCGCATGTCACAATTGCAGCACCGGTAGAGATTAGTGCGTCACCATCTTTTCGCATGATTTTTTTGACTTCGAACACTTTTTGGTTTCCTAGCCCTTCTACTAATTCTTCTTCGGAGAGATTGATTAGATTTCTGGAAAACATTTTACCTTGCGTGGTGTTAAGACCTTTGTGAGAGGTAATTTTTACAGGTATAATGCCTATGTGAGTTGCTTTGATATACTTTTCGGCCGATTTCGCATTTTCGACTTTTAGGAGGGGGTCACCGGATCTTAATTCCGTTACAACGGTGTTATCGCCGCAAATTGGACCGATGGCACTTGCCACTAAGATCCGAGGGATATGGTCGTCATTTTGTTTTGGCGCAGGAAGTGGTACAAAGTCACTGAATTTTGGTCGTTTGTTGGGACGTTGCAAATCGGGATCGAGTAACCGAAACCTATTGCTTTGGGGGGGTCGGCCCGTTTTTGGTTTCGAATGATAACTACGGTACTGGGTTTGTTTTTTTATGTTTGCACTGAGTTTTTTTTTTGTTTTTTTTTTTGTATGTTTACATTAATAAACTAACAACTACAACTTTAAGGGGCTGCGGTAACTGAATCGGCTAGAAAGGAAGGATCAAAGGAAAAGATCGCGTGAAAAGGTCACGGGACGTGTTTACACGGTGGTTGCCCACTTTGAACAGAATACAAATCATATAAGAACTTCTACCATTAAACATTGAACTTGTTAGAATTCAGAGCCACGCTCACTTTTTCAATAAATTTTGCCTATCGGTTCCCCTTGTTAGGTGAACAAAACTACAATACTCCAGACGACTTAAGCTACAACAACCAAATTTTCTGAATACAAGTTTTATAAAAACTTCTATCGACAGTGTGAAAATGGATGAAATCTGTGGATAACCCGCTCGCTCTCCATATAACGGTACTGTTGAAAACTACTAAAAACGCAAAACATCAATAACTAAATACGACAGAGACATTAAATTTTACCAACGACATGCTATTAAAGAACTTTATGGAAGTCAGGGTGAAAATTGAACGACGGGCCTGCCACTGCCCACTTTCTGGCCTCTTTGATGAAATCACATATCTCGAGACATGAGTGACCAATTTCGACTAAATCTAGTTCATTGCATTCTTCTCATATTCCTAAGTCTCAATGTAAAAATAAACGAAATCGGGAAATAACCATGCCTACTCCCCATAATCACAATTTTAAATTCCATTTGATTTGCTCAGTTTTCAGTACATAAATCAAGAAACGGGATAAAACTTTACACGAATAACGTCTTTTTTGTGCCACATTATGACCGGAAGTTGTTTAAATCCAATAAAAATTATTCAGGCCCCAAGGTACCGAATATTTACACCCCGTTACCTATAGTTGACTTTTGATCGAAAATGTCGGTCAATGTGTGATATATATAGCTGAAAGTAAAGTATAATCCTTCTCTTATAATGTCAAAAGTAGTTTGAATCGCATCAATCAAGATTTTCCAACTTCCGGGTGACTTTGTACCGTATATATCGGCCAATATGTGAGTTATCCCTATGGAAATAAGAGAGGGTGTTTTACTTATAACAGTGAATCTTTGTGAATAAACTAGATAAATTTGAGCAAAAACTTGGCACAGGCCAACCTATATAACTAATATCAGGAATTCCGAGCATCCGGCTGACCAGCTCCATATAATTGGTGTTTTGTATGTGGCATCTTAGTAGTATGTGGTATTGGGAAAATATATAAAATCGCGTCAATATTACCCAACTCTCACATATTTCCACATACATATTTCTCACATATTACCCAGATTTCAATTTTTTCACTGTCCTGAAAGCGAAATTTATGTATAAAATGTTCAACCAATTTAAACCCACTTTTTCGAACTGAGTGCGACTGTTGTCGATAATAATTTTTATAAATCACTCCTATATGTGAGATCTAAATAAATTCAATATTTTAATAAATTTGTATTACAATATTATAATAGTTAATTACTTGTTTGAACTCTTTAACGATGAAAAAATCATTATAGATCTTTTTTAAAGAGCTTTAAATTTCCTACGGACAAAAACAAATCAAAATATTTTGCACACATCGTTTCGGAACCGCCGATATCAGACCATAGTGGTCTATATATAGTATATGTATAATAACAAACCCCAGTCATTGTATGAATTTTTTGTTTTTATATATGTATATGTTAATATAAAAAAAAAGATGTCAGATAAACTTACGAAGTCAAGATAAAAAATCTTTTCAAACCTTTTGATGTAATAAGAAATGTACCTATGAATGTCATTTTAGCATTGATGCAGCCGAAGCTAACATTTTTTTTTAAATCCATAAATATTTCTAACCGTAACATACAGACATCAGAATATGTGACGTTTATAGTGCAAAGACCAGACTGCAGGATAATTGTATTTATATCAGTAACGATATGACATCATGACAAATTTTTGAAATCAACTCGCGGAAAAAAGTATCATATAATTCAAAGTTTTATGGGCGAAACTTTGAATACGATCATATCCGGTGTGTGCCTTTGCTAAGTGCTTTTTCCAACTAAACACGCCAAACTCATATAAGAGTTGCATAGTAAAAACAACTCATTTATCCCCCGCTATTTGGCTTTTCTATAGTAATGACATTCTAACTCGAAATTCCACCTGGCCGCCTCTTCTAATCATAAACTAGTAATAAATTTACACACTCCTACATATATATACATATGTTCATGTTTAGAGACGAATAGGTAAAAAGCAAACTCGTAAAGCAATCAGCTGTACGCGAGCAGCTGTTGTCAGTTCATTCGCGAGAGTCGTTCATAATGGCTGTGTGACTTATGTACCGCGAAATCATTTTAATTGTGAAAAAGAAAACAAAAGTATTAAGGAAAGCTGTAGAACACGGGGTTTATTGCACACCTATTAAATAAGCAAAAGATTAGTATTTATGAATTGACAAAGAAAATTGAGAGCGAGTTCCGGCATTTGGTGTGCAAACAAATAATATTTTGACGTGATAAATTATAATTACATACTATATGTACATATAGTATATACTAGAATTAGAAGTACTTGACTCAGCCGTTTAATGATTATTTGATGGCCAAAGCAGTTTGGTAGCTAGGTCATTCAGTGTGTGAAACTTGCATTGTTGTGACTCTCACGAGAACGATTGAGTTTTAACCGAGTGCTATGCCAACAAATACATATACATATATGCATACATACACGTTCATATAACTTTGCACGCATTTATACGCTTACGGCTAAATATCAAGGATAGAAACACAAAAAGTGAGACGGGGATTGCCAAAGTCGGCTGCGCAGTTGTAACTGATAAGAGGTGCCAGACCGTGGTACATACAAGCGGCGACGCGTGGAGCAAAGGAAACAGCTGACTGAATCATACACGAAGAAATAGGTATGTATTAAAATAAAAGAGTGAGTGTCGGGGGAAGTGGTTCAGCGGTTCGTAATCACTTCGTTGTTATGGTTTCGGTTTGACTTGCTTTATTGCTGAGATAACCGATTTGCATGGTGTGAGTGGACACGCTCGCGAATATCACAAAAACGGTATATCACTACAGTGATAGGAGCCACAATTATCCAAGCATGAGCTTGTGCATAACAACAATTGGAACTCAGTGCTAATAGACGACAATAAAACTATAATTAAGCATAAATGCACATAGTAATTTCTGTATGTAAATGGATGCAAAATTAAGTACATGGTACAGACCCTTAATATGTAAATTTATGTATATTAGTAATATTTATGTCGTAAAGTGAATTATTCAGAAATTGATATGTACAGATATACAAACATTCAAATATCAGTATATGTATATGCATGACAAACAGTGGCGAACAAAAGTCTACAGACAACCACTATTCTTTTGTTCACTTTTTTGAAAATGAGTTGATACCATTTTATTCTAATTTTTTGGATGTGGGAGCTCCTCCACTTATATTTTTAAACATCTTCCCGATTAAAAATTCAAACATTTGTATTAATAACACATAGTATTTCACAATGCTTCACTAAATCTTTTAAAATTTTTCACTATGTATATTAGTATATTGAATGTACACTCTAAACATTAAAATAAGTTCACATTTCACTTTTATTTTCTTATTCTCTTTTCATCGTTGAAAAGGTTAAATTGTTTATAATTATCAGGAAAACGAGCATTGATACATCTTAAACATCAAATATGTAGGATTTCTTTGTTTGTATTTTCGCGTAATTCTTTTTTCTATATTAACTATAATAAAAAATACTTTCCAACATTTTTCAAGCTATAATTTAGTTGTGAACACACGACCGCGTTTTAAATAATAATGGTCGAGCCAATACTCGGGGTGACTGAAGTACTTTTGCGTAGTACTCGTCAATGCGTCAATACTACCCAACTCTCACACATTTCCTTACGGTATTTCCCATTCTTTGGTCACGGCATGTTGCATGAGTATAATAGCCCTTCCTTACTTGTTTTAAACTGTATTTATTTAAGTTAGTTGTCTTTCGTTTTGTCGGAGCTCTATCATTAATGAAAACCTAATTTCGGACTTCCAGAAAAATATTTTAAGAAAAACCCAGATTTCTAGTTTTTAACTGTCCTGAAAGCGAATTTTATGTATAAAATGTCAACCAAAATTCAAAAAATCAACCAATTTAAACCCAGTTTTTCGGAAGGAGTGCGACTGTTGTATATAATAGTTTTTATAAATCACTTCTATATGTGAGATCTACTATAAATGAATTCAATATTTTAATAAATTTGTATATCACAATTCCGATTTCTTTGGCGCCGCGATCTGAAGGTACCGATGGAAGGAGGAAGTCCTTCTGATAAAAAAATATAGGATTGTAGGTACCGTAAACGCTTAGTTTAGGAGATATTCGACCTTAAAGTTCAAAAGTTCGCAAAATTCGTACACTTCAATAAGCTATTTCATAACATTAAACACACCTTATTCACATTTTTCACTTCAAATTAATTAAATTACACTATAAACTTGTAAATAAATCCATATTTTACGCTTTTAGCAGGTTTTTTACGTAAAAAAATCTTTATTTTAAAAATTAAATTTTACACTCGTTCGAACCTCATTTGCTTACCAAAAATTACGACGAAATGGAGCGCTGCCATGTGATGATCAGGCAATTCGCTGAAATTCCTCTGTTTCGTTTAAATTCCTCTATTCATGCATATGGATATTAACTTTTTTAATTTTATTAAGCAGATAAGTAATATTATATACATGTATTAGTAATATTGTATAATAATATTACGTAATAAAGTGTAAAGTATATTAGTACAGAAAGAAAATTCAAATTTTCGTTCAATATGAGTGCATGGTAACCAACAAATATAACCACTTTATAACAAAAACTCAATATATTTTTTTTATTTTTAACGCAGAAAGGAGTACTACGCGAAGTACTTTAGTCCCCCGGTATTCACTCGGCCAGGGTTATTTTTTTAAAGCCCGGCCGAAGGCCGCCAACCCAGAAAGAAGTATTACGCGAAAGTACTTAGGTCCCCCCTGGTATTCGCTCGACCAAGGTTATTTTTTTGGAGCGCGGCCGAAGGCCGCCAACCCAGAAAGGAGTACTTCAGTCATCCCGATATGATTTATATTTTATAATAATAGTTTGTCAAAAAAGTCTTGCGGTATTTTTATTGAATTTTCAATTGTTCATAAATTTTTTTTGATGACTCATACCCAGCTCTTGACCGATGCTACGGCTGCTACTATGCCGGTGTCTTTCGACCAATTCAGAGATTTTATCGCAATTTTCGACGACAGGTCTTCCCGAGCGTGGCGCATCTTCGACCACCTCTACACCAGAACGAAAACGTTGAAACCATCGTTGTGCGGTGGAAATGGAAACTGTATCGGGTCCATAAACTGCACAAATTTTATTGGCGGCTTGAGATGCATTTTTACCTTTATTGTAGTAGTACTGTAACCATATTTTCTCTTTATTTTGCTCCATGCTTGCGTCGCTATAACTCACGAACGACTTAAAAGAAACGACAATCAATAAAACACGTGTTAGCGCGTGAAATGAGCTTTCCAAAAAGATATAGCATGACCCGATGCGACGAATAAAACTAGAACTACGCGCTAAGTAGCGAAAATACAACAAGACTTTTTTGACAACCTAATATATCATAGAGTTTTCGTTATTTGTGTTTATTAAATATAAATCACATATTATACATATACAAATGTAGATGGAAACAGTGTTCACAACTCAATTATAACTTAAAAAATGTTGGAAAGTATTTTTTATTATAATTAATATAGAAAAAAGAATCACGCAAAAAAAACAAACAAAGAAAAATCGTTAATAATCCTACATATTTTATATTTAAGACGAGGTAACACTCGTTTTCCTCATAAATGTAAACAATCTAACCTTTGCAGCGACGAGTGAGATAAGTGATTTTTAAATTAATAAATTTAGGTAAAATATTACAAAATAAAATTAAAATGTGAACTTATTTCAATGTTTAAAGTGTATATTTAAATATACAGAGTAAAAACGTGAATAAATTTAGTGAAAGATAGGGAAATACCATGTGCTATTAGTGCAAATTTTTGACCTTTTAATCGTGAATATTTTTAAAAATATAAGTTATTTTTATATTACTTTTGGATATTCCTCCCCTGGAGAAGCTCCCCTATCCGCATATACCACATTTATAGGGAAATTCGGTTTTTTACCCCTCCGCCAAGGTAATCGGAATCGTGCCATTTGTATTATAATATTATAATAGTTAATCATTTGTTTGAACTCTTTTAAAAGTTCGTGGAGAACAAATTCTTTGTATATTTGATTTTTCTACTAATGAGACCATTTTTGTAGAACAGTAAATTTCCTAGTAAACTATGATGTTTGTAATTTAAGATTATTATTTTACTTGAGTTGTAGAATTAAAAATGGCAATGGACTTAAGATAGTCAAACCTCAACCGTAAATATTTATTAAACGGATAGGTTTAGAAAAAATCGTTATACAGATTTTTTTAAAGAATATCTCGTAAACTAAGCGTTTGCGGTACCTATAACCCAGATCGCGAGGCCAAAGAAATCGCAACTTTCCTTTTTTCCTAATCACAATAATCTAAAAAAATGATTACGTTAAGATAACCTCGAAGTTTCTTTCATTCCTCTTCTAGTTATTTTCTCGCTTCACTGCAATGACTCTGCTAAAAGAAATATCAGTGGCCAGAAGAAATTAAGAGATAAAATATTGTATCCGTATAAAACAGAAGAAAAAATTTAAAAATAGTGGTTCTGCTGAAGTTAAGCTGCGAAGTGGTCTTCGAGAAAACTATCTTGAAGAAACGATATCGTAAAGTTCAAAGTAGGAGACAAAAACTATCTATCCAAAAACACAAGAAAGGACTCTAAATGATAATAATTTTCGCAATAGAACACCAAGCAAGAAGCTTTTTATTTTAGAATAAACCAAAATTGTTAATTCAGTATTGAATATAAAAAAACATGGATTTTTCTGAAAAAATTTGATTTCTAAATGAGTCGAAGCTCAACATCTTTGATAGCGATGGTGAACAGCGACCCAACTAAATCTTAAAATGCCATAACAATTAAAATACATTAAAGTTTTCGCAATAAAACAATATGTTTGTAAACATTTGTCAAAGCAGTTCTTTGTGAAAAGTTATTGAAATTTCCAAACCATTACAACAAAAGGTGTATGGATATTTTTGTTCCTCACTGTATAACTGGCAACATGTGTTAGATGTGTGCCCGAACTTCTCCAACTGGTTGATTAATTTTATAGGTGGCAAATACAAAAGATTGACCAAACCCGTTAAGGAGTGCCACTATAAGTGAATAATTTTCCCATTATTTTACTTTAAGCTTTGACCTTTTAAAATATGATTGCTAATCAATATAGTACACAAGAGAGAAATAAAGAAATTATATGGTGCTATCCAAAGTAAACAGGACTTTTTGAATCTAGCGCCCCCTGGTGGCGCCATCTATATGTCGTATGGTCGTTGGAATCTGCTGTCTTTATCGATTGTCCAGTGAGAATTTCATGACATTGATTGGAAGTGAATTTATTTTAAGTATCTGGCGGCCATGCCAGTGCAAGTGCTGTATTGAACCAGAAGGAGACTATTTTGAATAAAATGATTTTGCCGAAAAACATCTGTTCTGTTTTATTTTAAATTCCTGTTTGCTTTGCAACGCACCTTGTATATGTCACACATTCCGGTACTGGAAGCTGAACGAATCCTGTGGATTTTAAATTGTGCTATACGGGAAGTAGGTGTGGCTGTTGTTCGATTTCATTTTCACAATGGGGCATTAGAATGTAAATGCAAATAAAATTTTGTCGAAATCGGTTGGTCGGGTCCCAAGATATGGGATTTCACCAAAAAGTGGGCGGTGCCACACCCATCTTCCCATTTTTACACTAGCTCCAATAAAGCTCTCTTATACCATGTGGGTGGTGAAATTTAATGTCACCGGCGTATTTAGTTATTGATTTATCGCATTTTAAGTAGTTTTTAACAGTACCGTTATATGGGAAGTGAGCGTGGTTTTCCTTCGATTTCAGCTATTTTCACGCTGTCGGTAGAAGTTCTTATAATATTTTTACTCAGTAAATTTGTTTTTATACTCTCGCAACAAAGTTGCTAAAGAGAGTATTATAGTTTTGTTCACATAACGGTTGTTTGTAAGTCCTAAAACTAAAAGAGTTAGATATAAGTTTATATATACCAAAGTGATAAGGGTGACGAGTAGAGTTGAAATCCGGATGTGTGTCTGTCCGTCCGTCCGTCTGTGCGTCCGTCCGTGCAAGCTGTAACTTGAGTAAAAATTGATATATCCTGATGAAACTTGGTACACGTATTTCTTGCCTCCATAAGAAGGTTAAGTTCGAAGATGGGCAAAATCGGCCCACTGCCACGCCCACAAAATGGCGGAAACCGAAAACCTATAAAGTGTCATAACT